>NC_092352.1:87019158-87328928 GCF_963676685.1 Mytilus edulis | reverse complement strand
TTTACAAGTACACCTGTAAGCTATTAATTAAAAGTAAAAAGGACGTCAATCCAAAAATTCAAGAAATAACTCGTAGAATACAAAGGAACCACTGGATGTCAATAAACTCTGCAATCACTTTCTATGTGACAAAATTAAATATATTTGTCATGCAGTCATCTGGAAATACGTGTTTTTGGTCTTGCATGGTCTTTGTATATTTGTATTTTGTTTAAAACAATCTTTTATACAACGCCCCTTGTAGGACATTAAGATTGTTTACTGAAAGGAGGGGGGGGGGCTTTTCGTTATGTTGGTTAACTGTTATCTAAGATCTAATAATGGTATATAGTTCTAAAAGCACCCCAGTAATAGAACCAGCAAGTATGGACACAACATTCAAGCTTGATACAGCTCTGACTTTGGATTGTGATAAAAGATTTGACATAATATGGGTTTCTTACACAAAAAAAATGTCAAGACCTTACAAATCTTTTGCACAATATTGAATGAAAGATTTCTTCTTCAAACTTTTCAAAAAAATTTGAATTTTGAGAAATTTGGGAAAACAAATATTGAAAACTACTACCACCCCCTATTTTTTGCAACTAGTCCAAAACCTGACATTCCTTTATCATAATTTACAAGTAGTGTCAGGGAGGTAAATCCGAACATACCCAACATTGTATGTTATATGTTTTTGAATCACCTCCATTACACTGCTTTTAAATTGTCTTAATTGTCCATTGACCAAAAGAAATAAGTTTTCCCTCTTTTTAGTACCTAATTCCAAAACATTTTGAGCCATAACCCCCCCCCCCCCCCCCCAAAGTCAATACTAACTATCCTTTCATGGTATGGAAACTCGTGGTATAATTTCAAATAGATTCATACACTTAAACACAAGTTATTGTTTAAAAACTACAAAAATGCTCATTTTGGGCCCCCTTTTTGGCATCTTATTCCTAAACTATTGGGACCATAACTCCAAAAATCAATCCAAACCTTCCTTTAGTGGTATTGAACCTTCTGGTATAAATTTATAAAGATCCATTCACTATAACTAAAGTTATTGTCCGGAAACTAAATGCGTCTTCGGACGACGCAGACGACGACGACATAATAGCATTAAACGACGCAAAATATTTTTTGCGGTCGAATAAAATTTGGTGAATTGTTTATATCAATTGACGTGAGCTCCCTTACGTTTTCTATGAGTTTTAGGTTTTACGTTTCCAAGTTACAGGGTTTTATTCATAAAAAAGGGGGACCCCCCCCCCCACCCCCCTGTTTTCGGACAATAACTCAAGAATTCTTTCATCAACTGGCAAAAAATGGTGAATTGTTCATATCTATTAACATGAGCTCCCTTTTGATTTTTATAAATTTTAGGTTTTACGTTTCCAAGTGACAGGGTTTTATTCATAAACAGGGGGGATTTTCTAGTTTTCGGAAAATAACTAAAACATGATTTCAGCAGTTCTCATGAAACTCTGGTGAATTGTTTATATATTTTTAGATTTTAATAAAATTGAGAATGGAAACGGGGAATGTGCCAAAGAGACAACAATCCGACCAAAGAAAAAAACCACAGCAGAAGGTCACCAATAGGTCTTCAATGTAGCGAGAAATTCCCGCACCCGGAGGCGTCCTTCAACTGGCCCTATACATTTCTGAGTTATGGGGTTTTATTTGTTTAAAGTAATTATTATAATTCATATAACCAATTTCAAGTTCTTTGACTACATTTATTCAGAAACCTATATATAATATGTCATATAATTAATTACAATCCAAATCCAGACCTGTACCAAGCTTGCATATTGTGTCCATTTTTGCCCCAACTGTTCAGGGTTAGACCTCTGTGGGCTATTCCAGCTGCGCTCAGCGAAGCAGTTTATTTAATGTTTACATTTATATTTTGATAAATTCTGCGGATTTTTTTTCCATCAAGAATATTTCAATACAGTCAATCAGGAATTATTTGTTTTACTCGGCGTTAAAAAAATACACCATTGTATGAAGGTTCAAAATCTTATTTAATCAAGAAATTAAACATCAACAAACTACCTTGCTTTTTACAGGTGTATTATCTACGAGATATAAAAACAGATAAAAGATATGATGTTTTTTCCAATCATTAATGAAAGTGAAATAGTAAAAATGATGAGTTGAGGACAGTTTGGTTCTATTTTATCGAAATAGATTAAGAAACATGTTGTAGAATTATTCACTTGCAAGTGAATAGTTAGACTTCATAGGATCCGTATTCATGTGACTTTCGATTTAACCTCTAAGCTAGAGATTGGTTACGCCTGAACTATGCATATACATATATATATATCTATTAAAAGGTTCGATTCCCGTTTTCCCGTTTGAATGGTTTTACACAATTTTTGGGGCCCTTTATAGCTAGCTGTTCGGTGTGAGCCTAGGCTCCGTGTTGAAGACCGTACCTTGACCTATGATGGTTTATTTTTATAAGTTGTGACTTGGATAGAGAGTTGTCTCATTGGCACTCATACCATATCTTCCTATATCTATAAAACGACGTTTAGCATATACATTTGTATTTGTTAAACCTATAATATGAAATCAAACAGACCTAGAAAAATCCAATGGCACAAGATCTCTATCTATTTATCTCTACATTTACGACTTATATCGGGTTAAATTACCGTCGGAGATCACATAAATTGTTAATTAACTGGAGTCTAGACTAAAATGCATACGAAATGCTGATACATATTATCGTGTTCGTGCATCGTAAATTGATGGATTTAGGCTTCCCATAATTTAGATATTCGTTTTAGTATGTTATAAGTCGAATATGAGAATTTGAGTCAAATCAGTGAACATGAATTTCACAGCTGTGAAAAGGGCAAACAACAACGCAAATGTAAAATTTAAAGGACATTTAGCGGTCAACATACATAATTCAGTTATGCCCAAAATACAAGTGATGTTTAAGGTCTTTCCTTTTCTTCTGAAAATTTTTATTCTTTTCTCGCCAAACTGTGACACAGTAAGCAGCCTTAACCGTTAAAACATGTTACTTTCAGGTTCACCCTCAGGATTAAAAAATACCGGAACTTTTCTGAGAATTTCTGTTCAAATTTTGTCGGTCCTGAGTTATCTGCCAGAAATCTAAAAACCTTGTTATGGAATAAACATCGTAACCGTGATATGTAGGAAAAAATCACCGAGAGGGTGAAATTTGTTCAGGACCATATCCTGGTTCTTCGCTACATTTTGATTGAAAAGATTTGAGGACACATTGGTAGTATAGTCTCATTCCCTTCGAAAGTTAACCGATATCGGTTAGCATCTCAAACTCAGAAATCGTAAGTCGTAGTCACCTAGTATTTTAACCAATGGTCACTTATTTAGGTGATCTTGTTAAAAATTTCAAAACAAGAGGCTGTCACAACGACAGCAAACCGGATTTATTAACATTTATTTGTGTCCTGGCAATATCACAAGAACCATAACTGATGAACGGTGAAAGTGAAAATCGTCAATATCAAATTTGACCTGCATTTTGTCATCAGTATCAACATATTTGAATTTGAAAGAGCTTAGGTTGAATGGTTCATGATTAAATGCAACAACATGAATGGAAACGCCATTTTTTATCTTTCAAGAACCATAACTCCTGAACGGTAAAAGTCAAAATCGACATTATTAAACTTGACCTCCATTTTGTCATCTGTAACAACATATTAAAATTTGCAAAGCTTTGGTTGAACAGTTCATGAGTAAATGCACGGACATGACTGGAAACGCCATTTTTCAATCTTTCAAGAACCACAACTCCTGAACGGTAAAAGACAAAATCGTCATTCTTGAACTTGACCTCCATTTTTTCATCAGTAACAACATATTAAAATTTGGGAAGCTTTGGTTGAACAGTTCATGCGTAAATGCACGGACACGACTGGAAACGCCATTTTTCAATTTTTCAAGAACCATAACTCCTGAACGGTAAAAGTCAAAATCATCATTCTTGAACTTGACCTTCATTTTGTTGTCAGTAACAACATATTAAAATTTTAAAAGCTTTGGATGAACGGTTCATGAGTAAATGCAAATGATGGATTAAACCGAGTTTTACAGCAAGCTAGACCTCTCACATGTATGAAAGTCGCATACAATTCCATTATATTGAATTTGACCTCCATTTTTTCATCAGTAACAACATATTAAAATTTGGGAAGCTTTGGTTGAACAGTTCATGCGTAAATGCACGGACACGACTGGAAACGCCATTTTTCAATCTTTCAAGAACCATAACTCTTGAACGGTAAAAGTCAAATTCATCATTCTTGAACTTGACCTTCATTTTGTTGTCAGTAACAACATATTAAAATTTTAAAAGCTTTGGATGAACGGTTCATGAGTAAATGCACGAACAACATTTGTTTGCCGCCCGCCCGACCGCCCGACCACCCGACTGCCCGCCGTACATCCCCAAATCAATAACCGACATTTTTGTCACAAAAACCTCATTCCTTGTTATGGGATAATCTCAGAAACCATCATACTTACAGAAGTCTTGAATAGTGGAAAATGTTAACATCGTGAAGGCGCAACTTTGGTACATTTTGTCCCAAGAGATTGGACCTTGCCGTAAGAGTTAAACCGCAATTAACGGTTTTTGAAAATAAAATGAAATTAACTTTAACTATTAAATCAAAGTTCCTAGACATATGGGGTATTTAACAATTATAATTTGAACCAATGACATTGACAAAGGTCATAAGGTCAAGGTCATGTCTCAGAAAGCGAATTTTGTGATTTGACCTTATTTAAATTTTTTATTTCTTTTTACGTTGACCATCACCTTGCTACGATTTTAGGGATATCTCAGAAACCCTTTTACGTAAAGGAAGCGTCAATAGTTTATTTCAAGATATTTCACCTTACACAGACACTTTATTCTGAATTCGATCTTGACCTGTTTTTGTTTTTATCTCTAATATACCAGATGTTTAGCTGAAATAATACACATACATATTTCCCTACAAGTCTATGATTTGACCCAGTCCAAGAATCGAGCCAATGACTTTCAGCACTGCAAGCTACCGCGGAACAACTGAGCGGAGTAGAAATGTTATTATTTTTAATCACAACATCCTTGTATATAACGCTGTCCTTTTATATAGTGTAATAAAAAGACACCAACTTCAGTTTTCCAGTTTTAGCAGGTGCTCAGTTTTGTGGACCTTTGTTTCTTTGCACCTGCCTGTCTCCAGTTATGTATTATTGCAATTGCTCAATAATATTTAAAGGAAATTGAACAATTTTACATGCAAGTAAAACTGTCAGAAAAGAGTTATTTTGGTATAGAAATTGTTTTTATTTCGTCTTTATATGTTTTCTTTGTTTATATGAAGATTCGAATTAAAAGTAATCACTTGTTGATAAGAGATGTAATTTTATGAATTTTTAATGATACTTGATTAGATCAATTTAGATAATGGGACACTACCTGAAATAATTGCAAAATTGGAATATCAACAGCTTCTTAATTACACATCGTGAGACGAGATATCATTGAATTTCTGCGATAAATCACGCGAGAACATTAAAAGACTGGTGGTATGATTCAAAGATAATTTTAATGCATAGTTACAAAACGCCACATCTCTATAGGATTATAATGGTTCTGTGATTTTGTTCTATCGGATCTTTTTTACCTTTGGTGCTGCTATGATAAAGTCATGTTATGAAAAACTAGCTATGAAAACTATATTAATATTATTTATATGCTTAGAACTTAATGGTAAGTTGAATTTAAATTTTTTACACTATTAAATTGAATCAAATATATGTCATTAAAAAAGTAAAGATTTTGCATTATTATTAACACCAAATCAATTCTGGTGCGCAACCATACAAAGTTATTTATTTGTGGAAAAACACATAGAAAACGTATGGGATTTTTTTTTTAAATAAATGTTTTTACACATACTTGTATTCAATCGAATTGTCTGCGAATGACCATATATCTGTCTCCAAATAGCATTTTGACGTCATTCAAAACTCATTTTTTTTTTAAATTTGACGTTATATTTTTGCAAATTGTGATTTTAGGAACTTTTTGTAATTTTAATTAATGACGGACAAATTGTCATACAAGTGTAAATACAAATGTACAACTAGCTTTAGCATTAAAGCGATATTTCATTCGTTGTAATATGTTTTTATTTATACCAATAGTTCGAGTAAATCTAAGCAAGTTAGACAGAGGTTATTCTGACGTCGAACGGCTGTTCTGTCAAAAACGCAGCCGGACGCCAGAGCAATCCCGGACTAGCTCGTCTTTCAAAATAGTTTCAAAAGATCGTACACTTTGCTGTTTTCAATTTAAGACAATGTACACATAAGTGCTAAAGTAGAACTCATTTAGCATATAAAAGGGGAATTGTGTTAAACAAATGCATGCACACGACTTAAATTTTGTTTATTATTGTGAGTTCATGGTTTAAAACGTTTCCCAAATCTTAGAACTTACGCGTATAACTTGTCTATTTGTACAAATAAATAACATAAATATACAATATGTATACATTGTTGGAAATATTAAATTCATTTGTACGAGATTTAGAAACAAGACTAAAAGCAAGGCTTATCGAGCTTTTCTCCTGTTTCGTAGCGAGTACACATTCATTTTATACCACTGTCATACTGTTATACCACTGTCCTATGTTAGGCGGAGGATTGGGATCCCGCTAACATGTTTAACCCCGCCTAAATCTGTATGTATGTGCCTGTCCAAAGTCTGGAGCTTGTAGTTCAGTGGTTGTCGTTTGTTTATGTGTTACATATTTGTTTTTCGTTCATTTATTTGTACATAAATTAGGCCGTTTGTTTTCTCGTTTGAATTGTTTTACATTGTCATTTTGGAGCCTTTTATAGCTGACTATGCGGTATGGGCTTTGCATTTTTTGAAGGCCATACGGTGACCTATAGTTATTAACTTTTGTGTCATTTTGGTCTCTTTGTGAGAGTTGTCTTATTGACAATCATACCACATCTTCTTTTTTAATATGTACATATATTGTTTTTATCTTGCAATATATACCAGGCACTTGAAATTGTTTTTAAAATCCAAATAAATTTCTTTGAGTTCTCCAAAAAATCGGCATAGTTTAAACCAGAAATGTGAAGAGGACCCCATAATGAACTGTTACGCAAAAAAAATTACCCACACTACCACTGGCTCAACATGGATCCGAAGTGGGATAACAGGAGACTCTAGCACAATTCCAGCAAGTGTATTTGTGTACCTGTTATTTTTACAAAAATCATTATTCTGAAAAAATCTGTTTTTGCACGTTCGTGGTTTTTTTTTCATACACGAAAAAGCCCCCTGAAATGCCCGATATAATAAATGTAAATATAAAAAGACAGATATATGTTCATATATGTAAACAGAATATTAATTTATAAAGAACAACGAGTATTGGGCTCTTTTCGAAAGCCTTTTTTGTGCTGACTTGGCGTAGAGCAACACACAATAAATTATTCAGAACAATGACGATTTAAAATGAAATGTCTACAAAATATTCTATTTAATATACATTGTTAGAAGCGATTTGGAGCTTGATATATGGTGTGAACACTTATTTATTATATAGACAAGACAAGAAAAGACAAATACTTTATTTAAGTCTCACCACTTGTTACATATAAAATATACAGCTTTTTAAAACATAAGTTAACAACAAGAGTCACTCTATAAAGAGTTATCAGAGACTATAAAACCATTTTTCTTAAATTATAATACAAATACAACTTAAGTTAACTATCATGAATATAAAATACATTTTCGCTTTATTAAAATTTCATAGCAGATTTTGGCAGTATTAAATACCATATTTTCATTTGTAAAAAGAAATATAAATTTTTCATTATCAGACATATGTAAAAAATTTTCATCAGCAATACTAGCATGGTTAAAAATAACATTACGAATATCTGAATATACAGGACAGTTTAACAAAACATGTTTTTCATCTTCAACGTCATCAGTACAGTTAAAACATAATCTATTTTCAATATCAATATTTTCATAACGACCAGTTTCAATTCTGATGGGTGCTACGCCACATCTAAATTTTTCTAAAGCACTCCTGTATCTACCTGGTATATTAAAAATTAAATAATTTTCTACGCCATATACATTTTAGAACTTTCTATATGTACGTAATTTATTTTTATCATCTGACATAATCTTGTCATACCATTCTTCCTTAAATTTTTCAAAACATACTTTTTCAATATTCTTAATTAAATCCTTGTTCAAAATAGCACCATTGCAAAAATATTCCATATCAAGTTTTTTAAACTTATTTTTTACTCTAAAATGCCAATTTTTTACTTTTTACATGTGTTACCCCATACAAACACTTTTTTATTTACTCTATCATCATTCATTTTATTAAAACGTGTCCAGTTTCTAAACACACTAGTCCACTGTTTGATTTTACATGGCATCAAGCCCATGTCACCATACAAAGACATATTAGGCGTGTATTTTTCTACACCTATGAAAAAACGCATGGCTCTATTTTTAATACTATTTATACATGAAAAATCACGTGTTCCCCATATAGAGGCACCATAATCTATTACAGACCATACAAGTGTATCAAATAATTTTGTAAATGTACAATATTGAAAACCACCATTAGCTTTACATTCAGATATTAACAGACCCAACGATCTACTGGCGGCTTTAGCAATTGCTTTTGCCATATTATCATAGCTTAAATGCTCAGTAAACGATAAACCTAAAGATGTGTATTGGGAAACAATATTAATATTGTTACCTTTGAAAAAAAATGAAAAATTTGATATAGATACAGACTGTGTTCTAAAATGTACTAATTTAGATTTTTCTAAATTAACAGTAAGGTCATGTGTACAACACCATATATTCAAAACATCTAATATTTTTTTTGTAAATCACTCTCATTCTCAGTGATAAAAACAAGATCATCTGCATATAACAAAATGCTAACTTTATCATTTTCAATGTCTATGTTCAATTTCTTTACCTCATCAACAAGATCATTAATATAAATAATAAATAACAAAGGCGAAAGGATATACCCTTGTTTTAGACCACAATTTACATCAAACCAATCTGTTAAGTTACCATTTACTCTAACACAAGACTGTACATTGTTATAAAGAGAATACAGTGATTTTAACATTTTTGAACTAATACCAAGTGTTTTAATTTACAAAATAATAAATTTCAATTTATCCAATCGTAAGCTTTTTTGAATTCAATGAATGCCACATATGTTGATTGTTTACGAAGCTTTCTAGTTTCTATAATAGTAGACAATGTACTTAAATGGTCTACAGTACTACGACCTTTTCTAAAACCGTTTTGCTCGTCACATAGGAAGTCAATATCATCAAGCTTATATGTTAGTCGAGAGTTCAATACTCCACAATACAGTTTGTAGGAAACTGGTGCCAAAGTTATACCACGGTACGACAAGGGATCCCTCGGATCTGATGTTGAGCTTTTTGGTATAGGCGTTATAATCCCTTTTGACCACATATATAGAAAGCTATGTTTATAATTTGCTTTTTTTTTTTATCGATTTGTTGATTATTGCTAGCTTAACGTACAGTAGCAAATATTGCATGCTTATTCAGGACTAGCTAACCAGTAAAGTTCAGAGCTTAATTCCGTTGTTTTGATGGGGTAATTGGTGCTAAGTCCGCTGTAAAGTGTTTGGAGCGTCTGTTTTTTCACGGCGTCTTGGTTTCAATTGGCATTTAATATATTCTTACTTTGAATATAACTGCCGTTTTAAATAACTTAAAGATTCATATTCAACTATTTATTGCTGCACACCGAATTCATAAAAAACAAAAACGGACGAAAAACAAATACTATTATGTCTAGATCATTTATGAAAAATGCAAGTTTTTAAAGAGGATTGTTATTTTTTCTATTTTTTTTTTATTTAAATGAAGAAAGTTGTGTTGGGTGTCTTATTATTACGACTAACTCTTTCATTTAAAAAAAAAAGCTTAGTTCCTATTTCATTTAAAAAAAATATTTTCAGACATCTATTGATTATTTATTTAGACACTTGCACACGACTTCGAGTCATTCTACATTAAATGCAGACACCGACAATTTTACACTGTTATGCCTCTTCTTTTAAGATAGAATGATGCTACCAGGGGCGTAGCTAGAAAGAAACGATGTGAAAAAATTTTGGGACCCTATTATGCAGCAAATTTTTTTTTTTTCGGTTTTCGGTCATAGGACGGTTTAAAGAGGAGCTATATGTAGATACCAATTTATGAATGTTAAACTATTAATAAATCTTCTGAATATAGTAATACATAAACAACACATATTTGTGATACAGAATTTACTCAAAATTGTCCAAAATCTGCTCTTCGGGTCTGGGCAGAAACAAACTTCTCTATTACTTTGTCAACCTTCACACTGAAATCCCGATGAATATGCAGTAATGCTATGTAACTTTCGTTTTTCATTGTTGATCGTACATTTGTTTTCAATTACATACGTAGTACCGTGACTGATAGATCTCAGGGCCATCATGGCATGGTAGCACTCACGAGATGTTATAAACCAGCGAACGTGTTCGGCATCGAGCGACCTCCCAATTGAATTTGTCAAAATTACATGCTAGGTCAGTTTCGTATGTTTCAGACAATATTGAGATTTGTTCGTTTGTGATATTTCCTACAACACGATGAAGCAGATACAGCACAAAGAAGCGATTTTCTGATAACTTGACGCGACCCCACTCTCCAGTTGCCTCATCATATGGTCTATGAACGCAAAAAATAATGAGACTTTCCAATACTGTTTTGGCGTGGTTGCAGGGTGATTGGCTCCGGTAGTCTGTCAACCACATCGCCTCGGCATATTTTCAACGATATCGAAGGGATCTGATAATTCTAATGCCGATTGGTACATCTCATTCCAAACTGATGAACAGTACACTGTAAAATGTGCTCCAAAACTACATATCTTAGACTGAGTATTACAAATTCAAAAGTAAAATCTTCTAAAAGATACAAGTAACCTTCCGATTTTGTCATAATCTCCAAAAAAAACAATTATTTTGAAACCAAATGTCGTTATTTAATGATTTTTCATCAATTAAAAAAAGTGACAACATAGTTGTTTCCTTTAACATTCAATTTATAAATTTTTATTTTGCCATTTCTTTTTTTGCATGCCGAATCAATGTGCACGCAACTTCGGAGCTACGATCTTTTTCTGAATGAACAGCTTCATCAACACTTGTAACTAGGTTATCAAACTAATATCCGGGATAGACGGAAAAGACACCAAAAGTCTCCGATTCCGATTGACCAACTCATCTCTCTCTCTCTTCTGCTTTTTTCTTCTTTTTTTTTTCTTCTTTTTTGTTGTTGTTGTGAAAACGACGTGGATGCACGTGCTGTCGTGCCTCCGGGTAGCTACGCCCCTGGCTACTATATATTTGAAAGTTCGTTGCAATATCTATCTTATAAAAGTGCTTTTGCAACCTTGAAATGCGTATATCTAATTTACATATATAATTGTTGAATAGAATAGTCTTTGTAATAAATTGACGACCGTGTTATTTTTCTTTTTTATTCTTTCGTCTTTATCTTTTAATTGCAGCGGAACTTTACTCAGTGAGAAAGTTTCAAATAATCATCTTGTTCCGACTTTTAAAGCTTGAACGATATTGTCTAATTGGAACGCATACAATAGAATTCGAATTACTGTCACAAAAATCAAGAGAATTGTTCACTTGTAAAAATCTAGCTTCCTAGATATTCAGATTATCTTAAGTCAGATTAGATTGACATGATTAACATTTCATACTGAAATAGTACAGTATAGTACAATAATGAACTACTTTTATAAGAAGTGCAGAAACACTCATTCCTCGAAGTACAGTGGTATAATTGTAATTCAGTGAAGTAAGTGACATTGCGTCACAATGTATGGTAGATCTGGAAATATACTATAAAGCTTTTTATAAACAATACACAACAATACCCCAGGTCTGATTGGAAAAGTTGTATAAAACTGTACATACTTTCCATAAAGAACACGCTTTAATTTTCGACACGGACTCTAGTTTTTAATTTTAAAATTATAAAGATGAAGTGTTGTAATTACCTATGAAATATTGAAGAGAAGATGGTCCAGTTCGTGTTGCTCAGTCTTGCGTTTTCTATGTTGTGTTTTGTATGCTGTTGTTTGATGGCGGTATACAGATATAGAAATCAAAGTATTCATTGGGTTCTGTTATACCCTTGCATGTTTTTCTTACGAACGACAAAAGCGCTAACAGATTTACCCGTTTTATTCTAAAATTATTATTTTCAAAGCCGAGCCCTGTTTATATCATAGTTCTTTTATTTTCAGTGTGTTTGTTTGTATGCTTTTCTAGACCATAAAAAAATCAAAAGTGCATGACATACTTCATAGACAATTGTTTATCACTGATGACCGTACTATTGTTTGTCTGTTTGTCTGTTTGTCTGTTTGTCTGTTTGTCTTTTTCATTTTTAGCCATGGCGTTGTCAGTTTATTTTCGATTTATGAGTTTGACTGTCCCTATGGTATCTTTCGTCCCTCTTTTAGTTAAACTCAAGTTATCGTTTGTGTCGTTTGGCGTATACATGTAATAACCATGCATCTATCAGTAACTCATTTTAGACATACTGCATTCGTTGTATATTTATGCATCTCTTCTTGTCTGATTTCTTTTGTTTTTGTTTGAACATGGTCCAACGGGCAGTGCCCTAACCGTAATTTGAAATTCCGATTTAGTCGTCACAAAGGTCTCACCTTTCAATTCAACACCTTGATAAAAGTAAAACGTTAATAGATATATAAATGATTCAGTATCCAATTAAATCATCTTTTGAAAGGTATCGTGACTGTATCTTATAGCACTCCAAATACGATCCATGACATTTTAAATCGCCATCTTATTGCGTGGTTTTAACGTATACGGAAATGTTTACTGCTCACAACAATAAGATAGGATTACAGTGCACGTTTTCAACCTCTTCATGGTATCATCTTCTTCCTGTCTGGTGATATTTTTTTCTCAGTTTTCTTGGTAAAGAGGTTGTGAAAATCTACCTGTATTTACTTCATACAAGGGCAATATCTATAAATATTAACATGATCAAATTGTAAACGCAGAAATATGGTTCATAACTTCATATTTTTTGTTAGGATAGAAATAAATTAATAAGTATATAAAATAATTTTGAAAAAAAAGAATGTGTTGTATTTCAGAGATAAAGTTATTCGTGTTTGGCTAAAGGTTTAATTTTTCTATTAATGAGAAGTAAATACATTACATAAAAGTAGTATGATATGAAATTGATCATGACTTTGTATCAAATACGTACATCTTGAAATGAATCAGGACCATACTATATTGAAGATTTCCTCTAAATACTTTTTTTGAATTCCATTGGTGTGTATCATTTATGTATCTTCAACTTTTTAAACAAACAACAATTTATTAAAAAAAACAACTTCAGAGGCGGATACCGAAACAGCAAACTTGCATAAGAACCGTTATGATCACGATCCCATGTAATTAAAATCACGAATACCTAACTAATTGCCGTCTTTGAAGCGGTTTTCTCATTTAACCTGGGAAGGTTACTACATTCAAAATGATGATTTGTACATTGTGAGAGATTCAGATTCGATTCATGGGTTTCTAGTGTACATTGAATTGTCCAAGCGTTTGTTCTGTGTTATGTTTATTATTTCGCATTTTATTGCCTTTACATTGTTTTGATTTTGAAATATCTTTTCAATTTGATAATTTCATCTTATATTTGATTGCAGTTGTTTACCATAATTTCTTGGGCTTTTTTTGTTTTGTTTTGATCAATTTATGTTATATGTGTGTTTCATGATATTCATAAAACCTTTTTACAAAATTGTTTTCACCAAAAATAATCTTCATCAACATGATTTTCGGGTAAACATATTCCTCATTGCTTTGATATAAATGTTTGCTTTGATATAAATGTCATGTGCGAAGTTGACATATTTGACTTTGTGTGGTTCTGGTAATGTTGTCATTTTAATGTTATATTTAACATTGCCATAAAAGCGGGAGGTTTGACATGCCACAAAACCAGTTCAACCCACCATTTTTTTTTCTCAAAATGTCCTGTACCAAGTCAGGAAAATTGACATTGTTATATTATAGTTCTTTTCTGTGTGTGTTACATTTTAATGTTGTGTTTCTGTTGTGTCGTAGTTCTTTTCTTATATTTGATGCGTTTCCCTCAGTTTTAGTTTGTAACCCGGATTTGTTTTTTTTATCAATCGATTGATGAATTTCGAACAGCGGTATAGCACTGTTATTTAAAAAATGGAAACATCGAAAGCTGATACATTTTGTAATAATAAAGCATTTTTGTGGCGTGTGACCTTGACGGAACATTACATACGAATTTGTTACTCACTAGTTTGGTGTAACAGGTGCAGATCAAAGATTTTGAAAAAAAGGGATCCCTTACAAGTCAATGTTTTGGTGATTCTTGTAAAACATCTACGCAATTATCAAATATGAAAGGGGCCGTCCCTCCACTAAATCTGCCTCTATGTAATATGTTCTATGATTGCTTCTTGCAAAGTTAACATGTTTAGTTTAAGAGATCTTTAAACACATCCGTAGTTTTTCATGGAAAGGGTTACCATTAGCTAAATAATGAATATTAATATTTCCGATACAACTTTGCAAATACAATAGTGAATTAATGAATTGCTAAAAAATCATTTACAAGTATCAAATCTAGTATTGTGTGTGGTGATACACATTGATTGTTTCCAAATCTATATTTTGTCTGCAACTATTAGTTTCATATAATTATGATGACACTTACGAGTTGACTTTCAGTTTTGGACTTGGCTGTTTTCTCACTCTTTTGCAGGGGGTTTGTCTTTATGACACCGCCCAAATTTCCATTTTCAGTTTTCCTAGACGATTTTGGTGGTTCTTTTATTGGCCATTGGATTTTTATGCTCTTATACATTTTTACCTAATTGGGATTCGAGTTTGTTCACCATGAGCATACTAGATGTATATTATCCAGACACATATTGTATATGCGGAAATCATCACATACACTGTTTTGATTATGATATTTCTGAAAGTTTTGTTCAAGAAAAAACACGACAAAGCTCTTAGAATAAAAACATAAAACTTTAAAATCATTAATGTTTTTTTCCAACTTTACCATTATATAACAAGCGGAAACTCACCTGGCGTGGTTGTTAATAATTAGTATTTTTAAACGGATATTTCTCCTTTGCTTGAACACTATTTTCTACGAACAAGAGGATTTACTAGAAGTACTTAAAGTGAATTGTTCATCTGTCCCACATAGTGTTTCTTTGAATAAATCATACTTATTCTATCTTCAGATTATTTTTCTTTAAAAATGGTTTTAAAAAATTGGTACCGTTAATGTTATTACTACCACTGGGTCGATACCTCTGCTGGTGGACTGTTAGTCCCCGAGGGTATCACCGGCCCAGTAGCCAGTACTTCGGTACTGGCATGAAAATACGGATTTTTTTAGTTATTAAAATTTGCTGTAACAAAATTTTATAAATTATTATAAACTAAGGAATGTATCTCCCTCATGCAAAGCTCTGATTCCTTTCACGGATTTGGCTATACTTTTTGGACCTTTTGGATTATAGCTCTTCATCTTTTATATAAACTTTGGATTTTACATATTTTGGCCACGAGCATCACTGAAGAGACATGCATTGTCGAAATGCGCATCTGGTGCAAGAAAATTGGTACCGTTAATGTTATTGCAGATTAAGAAAAGGTGGAAGATACCAAAATAAATGAATACCACTTTCTAAATTGTATGCGTCCAAAGCGCGTACCTTGATCAGGAACAAACACACGAGAATATGTAGATACATAAGATTTTAGCAACAGATATTATAAGGATTAATGGATTTGAAATTTATTCATATAATTTTTCGTACATAAATGACAGTGTATCATAAGCCTCTTAAGGCTGGTTGGTATACATATACATGTTAATTGACTGATTATGTTTAAAATTGTAATATATTGTTTTTCATGTATATGTACCAAGTTGTACTTTAAAATTAAGATATCTATCTATATATCATAAACACGTAAATAACTATATTAGCCATACAGACTTGGAACCTTATTAGTCATACCAGTAATAGGTTTAGTTCAGCTATAAGCCTGGTTCAACCCACCATTACCTAAATATGAAAATGACTGTACCAAGTCAGAACATGAAAATTGTTATCCATTTGTTTAAGGTGTTTGAACTTTTGATTTTGCCATTTGATTCGGGATTTTCCGTTTAGAATTTTCCTCGGTGTTGGGTATTTTTGTTATTTCACATTTTTTGTTAATTTTATTAATGTTTTAATTTATCAATGGACAATATAAGAAAGGTATGTTATAACTCATATCAGTACAGAAGCATTTTCTTGTTTTTAAATTGTTTCGATTTTGGAACATCTTTCATTTCGATATTCTCATCTTGTATAGGTTTTGTTACTGTATTGTTGGGATCAGTTTGTAATATTATGATTTGGTTTTATGATATTTATCATACACATTACCATAAATAAATTCACCAAACATAATCTTCATTATCTAACATGTCTAACATTTTCATGTAATCACATTCCTTTTTGTGATAATTGCCATGTTGCTGTATATAGGTTTTTGCGGTTCTAGTTTAACAAAATTATCTTCGAAACTGAAATATTTTGTAATTATATAGCAAACTCGGGTCATGTGACTTTTGCAAAACAATACATACGAATTTGTTAGTCAACAGAACGGTGTTATATGTACTATAATTGGTAGAATCCTGAGATTATCATGGTATAGGCTACCATTAGCTAAATGATGAATGTTAATAGTTCCGATACAACTTTCAAAACACAATAATAAAATTAATGCATTGCTTAAGGTGGTACATAACACTACAGGGAGATAACTCTGTAAAGTCAGCTAAACGTTTTAATTACGTTGCGTTGTAAAAGGAATATTAAGCTTCTCAATGATCAAAATTGGTGTTTGTCAAATTGCTATATAACCAGTGTAATTTTTTATGACAAAACGGTTGGTTCAAATTTTTTAAATTTTATATTTTTATTAAAGTCTCAAAGTAAATACTTTGACAAAATTTTTGGAAAATTAAACAAGCCAAATTAATTTTAGTGAAAGTGTTTGGTACCACCTTAAAAGTTCTTTTAAAGTCTTGTTCCTTTTGTGTTGGAATAAATTAGATTGTTTCAGATTATCGATTATGATGAAAGTGATCGAAAACAAATCCTGCGAATTGATCTGATAAAGTTTACCTAGCCGGACGATTTGCTTTTCTGTTAAGGCCCCTTCTGATTTTCATGTCTATTTGCTATCAAACGTTTTTATCTGAACAATGTAAACCTTTTTGTCTGTAGTGTACATGCTGCAGATTATAACAGGAACACTTGTTATTACACTCGGAAATAACATACGTTTTTTTCACTATTTTCTCCTGTTTCGATTATGCAATCCGTGAAACTTTATTCAAGAAAATAACATTACAAAGCTATAAGAATACAAACTAAAACTTCAGGACCATTAGTATTGCCTTAACTATACCATTATATAACAAGCGGAAAGTTACATGGCGTGGTTGTGAATAATTAGCATTTCTATCCGGATTTTTCTTCATTGCTTGAAAGATATTACTTGAAACAGTGTGAATTGCAAGGAGTACTTTCGGTGTAAAGTTCAGCTGTTCCTTTGAACTTATTATACTTATTCTACCTTTAGTATAAGTGGTTTGTAGGTTGTATTCATCCGATGCTCTTTTCAGGATTTACTAACATTATGAAGTATTGCACAAAGCCGCCACAAATTCACATCCAATAATGTATAAATACTGAAACAAGTAAAGAGCTAAATTACCAAATCAGACTCTAACAGTAAAAGCCAAACCCGTCTAAGGTCAACTTTGTTTAAGGAAGTTGTAATCTTAGATTCTTTATATTTGAAAAAAAATCATATTTTTTTTTTACTAATTTGAAAGCTGGTGATACATGCGGGGTTCATAGTCTATCTGCAGTGGTTTTGATCTTATACTATAACAAATGGGATATTAAAACTGATAAGTGGATATCAAACTGACATCTCAATGTAATAAATAAACCCGTTAAAATATGAAGAAAAGACAAATAACAGTCTAAAAACTCAACAAATAACTGAGTAAATTTACCCTACCAAAATCAAAACTTTTTAAGAATTGGTCTTTAGGTACATGATACCCATTAAAGGTTCCGGAGATTACCTTCGGATGAATGAAGGATTTGTATTGGTCATTCTTTAATTTTCTGTGTACTTGTTGTCTTTTTGACCAATACTTTTTGCCATTGCGTTGTAAGTATTTACCTTAAAGTTGATGTTTTTGCCTTGGTTTTAGTTTTAACCCCCCTTTTTTTTTCTCTCCACCAATAATGACTTTTGAACAGCGGTATGTTACTGTTGCCTTTATTTACTTCGACTAATGCGTTTTGAATGTCCACCGTGTATTTAAAGCTCCTTATATAGATATATAGATCAGAATCTAACATTTTGCTGCAATTTATGTTTTGAACAAAGATTTCTGTTTTAAATATACGTTTACATTTTTTGATACGAAGAGGGTTTGCTTTTCTCAATGTTTTGGTATTATGTGCGTTTCGGACTTGTTTTCCGGGTTTATTTTTGGTCCATAGTGCCATAGTGTTGTGGATCTTCTTTCAGTTTATGGTTTACTACTCCTTATTTTATCCTCCATTTAATATTGTTATTGAAAAACGAAATGAAAACTGGCTGTCAAATGTTCGGCCGAATATTGTAACAACTAGAATATTATAACATTCCTTATTCATTTTCAGATAGTAACAAAGCAGAAAATGAATCTCAAGAGAAGTCATCAAGAGAAACCGAATTGATTAAGCTTTCACAAAATCACAACTCTCTAGAAACTGACAATACATTTGATTACAACGACAGTGAATATTCAAATGACTTCCGAACATCCAAAACAGGATGGGAAAATGTAATTTATGAATTTGTACAAAATGTGAACATTCCAAACGGATACGAGACAGAATATGACGTCTCAGATGAGGAGTACCACCATCTTCACAAGCGGAGAAAACGACAGGCAGAGACAACCATTAGTCCAGGTCACAGAGGCAGCTTGAAAATCATACAGGGTATAGAATGGCACAATGATCTGCTGAATGTGACATCAGACGCCTTTGTAGAACTTGAAGCAGAGGTACTCGAAATGGTACGTGTAAACTTAAATTTATCATTCAATGTAGCGTTATGTGATATTAATTCCACGTTATTAATCTTTATCATTTTTTAACTTAAAATTTGATGATGTCATACAGCACGTGTTGAGTCTTAAGTATCTTTATAATAGTAGTCCAGCTGATTTTCGTGCATACTTTTGTCGCTCCTTTTGCGTGTAAACAAAATATGCGAACATATATCGTCGCGAATTGTTTAAACTTGAATCTTTCACCATTTGACTACGTAACGTAAATTTTAAAATCATGAAAGTTAAAATGCCGCTATGTGGCTTACAAAAGGTTAAACGCGAAATAAACTATCTGCGAAAATAAATTGATTTATAGAAGTGTGATATATACTTGTTTTTCTTTTCGTCTTTTGCCTTTTTCGCCATTCCGTTATTAGTTTATGTACCACTCATGGTTCTATGTTATTCCAGCAACAATTATTTCCTATATTTTACCGTCATTTAAATATTGGATAATATGCCGAAATTCTAGAAACAATAGACTCTACGGATCGGTAGATTTAATGTTCTTACGAAATTATCTAATTTTGTGATGTATGCAGCCTATCTGTGCAGTGTATTATGATCTTAGTTTATTTTGATTCTCAATGATGGCAAACCATTTCCCCCCTCTTTTGTGATCATTACACAAGGGTGAAGGGACACATTGTGCTTTGCGTATTTCTTTTTGCGTCTTTTTAATAATGCTATAAATTGAAGGTCTTAAGGTCGTATGCTGACCTATAGTTGCTTATATTCACGTCATTTATTCTCTTGTTGATAGGTGTCTCCATTGCTATCATACCACATCTACCTATTTTTCTATACTGACTTTTTTGTTTAATACCCTCGGGGAATGGAAATCGTGTTTCAAAGGTTGTTTTTGATTATCAAAACGATTCAGCATAATTAAATGACATCAGCAATTTCATAACCAAATACAACTGATCCGACAGATGAATTGTTCTGTTTAATGATAAATAGCTATTTTTTGTCGCTAAAATATCTACATAATCAGTTAAATATCGATTTATAATTAGATTGCAAATATCATCGTTATACATATTTACTTTGATTGGTTAGTGCCGTTCTGCAGATGGCGTTTTGGCTTAAAAAAACACGCTGATCAAACTAAAAGTTGAAACTACTTTTAAAAACTATTCTATAAGGGAAAGTGCTTTTTCATTGGAATTCAATTTGTTGAAATGAGAATTACATGATTGTGTTAAAGCAATGTAAAAAAATAGAATACAGAAAAGTAAAAGGGAAAGTTAAAGTGAGAATGGAATTGGGGAATGTGTCAAAGAGACAACAACCCGACCATAGAATAGACAACAGCAGAACGTCACCAATAGGTCGTCAATGCAGCGAGAAATTCCCGCACACGGAGGCGTCCTTCAGCTTGCCCCTAAACAAATATAAATATACTGGTCCAGTGATACTGGACGTCATATTAAACTAAAATTATACACAAGAAACTAAAATTAAAAATAAAACAAGACTAACAAAGGCCAGATGCTCCTGACTTGGGACAGGCGCAAAAATGCGGCGGGGTTAAACTTGATTATGAGATCTCAACCCCCTATACCTCTAGCCAATGTAGAAAAGTAAACGCATAACAATACACACATTTAAAATTCAGCTCAAGAGAGGTCCGAGTCCGAAGATGTTACAAAAGAAAATAAACAAAATGACAATAATACATACAGACTACTAGCAGTTAACTGGCATGACAGCTCCAGACCTCAATTAAACTGATTGAAAATTATGTCTTTATCATATGAATATCAGGCACAATCCCTCCCGTTAGGGGGTTAGTATCATACCATCATAAAATATATGAGAAGAACATAGCCCGTGTCATGCTAACAACTGGTTTTTAAATAAATGTGTTTAGTTCCGATGCAGAGACCCTATAAGCGAATCAATATTTAAGCCAAAATATGCAATCTTTAATGACCTGACAACAGTATCGTAACTATATCCCTTCTTAATAAGTCTATTTAAAGGTTTTGTTAGCTTCTGAGGTGAGTACTGACATTTTTGTGCTTTATAAAGAATATTACATAAAAGATTGAATGTAAAATACCTGAACGTATAAGATTTCTGCATGTTGAGCTATATTTACGAATGATGTCCTTGTCCCGGTTATGAAATTTAGTAAATGTTTTTGACTAGATTGTCATATCGAAAACCCTGGTGTAATAATTTTTCAATAAAACATAAATTTCTCTCAATAAAATCTAAATTGTTGTTACAGACACGAGCGAATCGTACCATTTGAGATATATAAACACCGTAAGATGGTGACAAGGGAATGTTACCATCTAAACATGGATAATTAACTATAGGAAATAAAACATCCTCTCTTTTATCATAAATTTTTGTAGTAAGCTTTCCGTTAATGATATAGATATCAAGATCGAGGAAAAGGCAGTGGTCATTGTTAGTATTAGCTTTATTTAAAGAAGGTTCAAGAGGATACATTTCTTTAGTGTACATACTGAAATCGTCAATATTGAGAGCCAATATATCATTCAAATATCTAAAAGTATTATTAAAATTTTGTATCAGATGTTGTTTCGATGGGTCTTTGCTGATTTTAGTCGTAAATTTTAAGTGTATATATACATACAATAGCTTTTAATCAGAGTTTAGTTCCCTAGCATGGGCTGGGATATCTGATCTTACAACCCTAATGGCACGTGATTACGGACTAATCGCGGTTAATTTTTTAGTCTTTCTGTATATATTTTTTTTAGTTTTTTTTATGTTCTATTTCGTTGTATCTGTCATGTTTTTAAAGTTGTTACACGGATATTTGATGTCTTAACTTTTCTAAAACTCTGCAGTTTTACTCCTGGTTTGTATCTTATAATTTCTGTTTATTAGGTCTTTCCACTTTTCTGTGGAAAGACTTATTGTTTTTCTTCTGATTATTAGGTCTTTCCACTTTTCTGTGGAAAGACCTATTGTTTTTCTTCTGATTATTTTTTTTTTTCTTCCGCCTAATTTTGTTCTTGCGATAAATATTTGTTTCGCAATATGTCACTTAGATATTTGGTATTTATGCGCTTTTGAAATTTACCCTGCGTAAACGAATACTTTTCTTTGTAGGAGTTATCTCCCCAAACACTGTTTTCTTTGTTAGCGCAACTCCTTCGCAACCGTAAAATATTATGACAAATTTATTTTACAAAATTGCTCGTTATATCCTTCGCATGATTTGTCCTATTTTGACCGAAGTGATATGAATGCTCCATATGAGAGTTATTTCCCCTTATGCATTTGATATAAGTGATATGCATTTCTATCTTGTAAACCACGAGTGCTAGAGACCAAGGATCTTTTGATTTGAGGTCCTTGGTCCAAAAAAATAAAAATTAGGTCAAGGTCAAAGGTCAAGGTCATATTCTAATATTTGAATTTGGCTTATTTTCACTTATATACAAAGACCGTATAAGATATTCAACAAATTATTTTTACTAAATAGTTAGTTGCGACATGTCGTAACACATAAATTTTTATTGCAAGGGCACGTTGAACGTAAAAGGGAGTTTTCTCCCTTCTTGTATTTAAAAATATGTGTTTGGTGATATAAGTCATTAATCAAATATAATTAAGACCTATGGTCTTTTGATTTGAGGTCCTTAGTTCATGACCTTGAAATTGATCTCAAGGTCATAGCTTAATTTGACGTTCTAGATTTTGACCTTTGCTTTTGTTTTATATGTATACATGATAAAGCTATGAAAATTTTGGAAAAAGGTATCAAACCATTTAACCTTGAAAGAAACAACCGAAAGTGACCTTTTGTAAACCGGAAGTAGCTATTTTTGTACTTTATTAATATAAAAGTATATAGAACCAGATATTTTTGGAATCAGTGTCAAGTAAATATTCAAATATAATCGTAAGTAACATTTTTCAAACCGGAAGTAACAAATTATCTCCCTTATTCAAAAAAAATGTATGGAAACCAAATATTTTTGGAATCAGCGTACTAGAAGCTATCATTTGACGATTGAAATGACATTTTAAACTTAGTTTCACAACTTTCATATCAAAATACATTGTTTTGATGGAAAGACTTTCAATTGTTCTCTGAACAATTGGTTTTTAATTTTTTCTAGTTTTCATTTTGAAGTTTTTTCCCCTTTTCAGAAATTATTCAGATTTCGACTGTACCTGATCAATCAAAATTTTGAATATTTTGCATTGCTTCTATATTATCACTGGTACTTGTTTGGCTTTATAAATATTTTGATATGAGCGTCACTGATGAGTCTTATGTAGACGAAACGCGCGTCTGGCGTACTAAATTATAATCCTGGTACCTTTGATAACTATTTACACCACTGGGTCGATGCCACTGCTGGTGGACGTTTCGTCCCCGAGGGTATCACCAGCCCAGTAGTCAACACTTCGGTGTTGACATGAGTATTAATAATGTGGTCATTTTATTAAATTTCCTGTTTACAAAACTGAAATTTTCGAAAAACTAAGGATTCTTATCCCAGGTATAGATCACCTTAGCCGTATTTGGCACCACTTTTTGAAATTTTGAATACTCAATGCTCTTCAACTTTGTACTTATTTGGCTTTATAAATATTTTGATATGAGCGTCACTGATGAGTCTTATGTAGACGAAACGCGCGTCTGGCGTACTTAATTATAATCCTGGTACCTTTGATAACTATTTACACCACTGGGTCGATGCCACTGCTGGTGGACGTTTCGTCCCCGAGGGTATCACCAGCCCAGTAGTCAACACTTCGGTGTTGACATGAGTATTAATAATGTGGTCATTTTATAAAATTTTCTGTTTACAAAACTGAAATTTTCGAAAAACTAAGGATTCTTATCCCAGGTATACATTACCTTAGCCGTATTTGGCACCACTTTTTGAAATTTTGAATGCTCAATGCTCTTCAACTTTGTACTTGTTTGGCTTTATAAATATTTTGATATGAGCGTCACTGATGAGTCTTATGTAGACGAAACGCGCGTCTGGCGTACTAAATTATAATCCTGGTACCTTTGATAACTATTTTAAAGAAACATATAGCGAGAATGTTCTATTTTTTTTCCACAGTCAAACCGCCTAGCTTGTCTCCAGGTTTGAAATATATCACATAGTATGATCGGTTTACAGAGTTTAATTCTGTCGTTAATTACCTTCTGATAATAGCATTATGTGACTTAATAATGCCTTAATAATACTGATCAAAACATTGAAGTTTTATCAAGTTACAGGAAAACTTGTCGCTTAGAATTTATTTATCTCAGTATGGCTGACTTAATTATAAATCTATAAATATGTATCTGGAATAACGTCATATATGCATGCACGTTAGGAATTAATCTGCTTAAATAGTCAATACGTCATAGATTGTATAACGTCACTGTGCCGTGGGAAGATAATCGAAGAATTTATTTATCATAACATAACTCTTCAAGAAAATCTTAATAAATGCAAAAAAGATAATTACTTTCCGGTTGTATAATACAAGCTCGGATGTAAAGCAAATATCAATACGAGACAATCATTTCCAAGAAAATTGCTGTTTAATTGATTTTTAGTATGACTTCACATTTTATTGTCATCGTAAGAAAGAACAAAAATTTAAAACGAATTAAAAGAACATTTAAATCAGAGTTTCTACTCGAACATGAACGCCATAAACTCTTTACTATCATTTAATATAATGGTTTAATTTCGATTCCCGACATTTTGATGAAAGACAATTTCCGCTTAATTTTACCGAAAACTATATCTATTGTTTTTGCCGGTTACGAATGTATCCAAGACCTATTATGAGAAATATCTCAGAACAAGTCTTCTGATCATTTTGATATTTCATCAACATATAAAGATTAAGTAGTGAGCAGGAAAAGGAGTCGCAATTACAACGGACCAGAGTTCAAAAGCTTTTTGAAGCCGTGAATAAGACTGATGACTATCCTAAGTTATTTTCCATTCGTTTGATACTTTTAATATTTTGATTTTGCCATTATATAATGAACTGACCATTTTGACTTTCCCTTGGAGGTCGGTATTTTTGTTATTTTTGTTATTTTACTTATGACTATCCTAAGACTATCATAAGACACCTCTCGCGTAATCCTAACTTCATGATCAACTTTAAGAAATGTCCCAAGTTAGGACTATTTTGTAAAACCGACTTAGGACTTGGAAATATTGTTAGACCATTATAATACATGTTTCAGTCTTAATACAGCTTTGTGAAACTGATCATTGAGAGATATTTCAACGAAACATTCGCATTGACACTCAGGCCTTATAACACTAATTACTGAAACATATGTATTCCCTTTTTGAAAAAAAGTAACTACGTTTTAAAGTCGAGTGGTTTCGTTTTGTCTACGTACATGTTTCAATGTATTTCGTAGAATACATTTTTAATGATTATTTCTTGCTTCATTTCGTACAACATATAATGTATGATGTTCTTCGTGACGTGAGGAGTATCATTGCAATTCCTTTAAAAAAAAAAATACACAATGCCATTGTGAGAACGAATTTATTTTATAACTACTTATAAAAAAGAAGATGTGGTATGATTGCCAATGAGACAACTATCCACAAAAGACCAAAATGACACAGACATTAACAACTATAGGTCACCGTACGGCCTTCAACAATGAACAAAGCCCATACCGCATAGTCAGCTATAAAAGGCCCCGATAAGACAATGTAAAACAATTCAAACGAGAAAACTAACGGCCTTATTTATGTAAACAAATGAACGAAAAACAAATATGTAACACATAAACAAACGACAACCACTGAATATACAGGCTCCTGACTTGGGACAGGCACATACATAAATAATGTGGCGGGGTTAAACATGTTAGCGGGATCCCAACACTTCCCCTAACCTGGGACAGTGGTATAACAGTACAACATAAGAACGAACTATAAAAATCAGTTGAAAAAGGCTTAACTCATCAGATGGACAAAAATATAAGTGGACGTGGCCGGGTACTTATACATCCCGACACAAAAAGACACAATGAACAGATCTGAGAGTACTCGCAGTTATCTGACAGCTAGTTCAAAGCCACTAACAACTAATAAAAAATCATGCATCTAAGACTAAACTATCAATCCGTACACATCCAACATCCAATGGATTTAGTGTAAAGACATCATAAACAGCCAGAGAAAAATATGACCTTGTGTTGCTCGTTTTTATATTTATATATATATTGACAAATGTTAGTTTTTAGTCGTTGAACTGTAAATTATAGCAACAAACATGTTTTCGGTTGCTTTCTCATTGATGAAAAAACGTAAAAAAAACCTTTCCAAACTATGTACACATTTTTTGTGATCTATATTGTCTTCACTTTGCGTAGGTATGAAACATGCTCGGTGAATTATTAACAATTATTTTTCCAGTTTTCTCTCGAGGTTTTTATGTGTGTGTATTTTGTTTTAGAGGGAGAAAGTAGTTATTATTGACATGTTCAGAAAAATGTGTCAACGTTTAAATTTCCTTGACTGCTTTTTCATAGTTATCTTAAATGATGTTTGAAAAATATAAAATATACATAATGCAAAAATACTCGTCAGTAGTCATCAAACTATACTTTTAATAAATTCAACACATCTTTAAAAATATATGATTTACTTTAAGGAAGATATTATTCCTTTTGTATACATAATTCTTGTCTTTTGTTTTTAATTATTGATTTTTAAAGATGTTTTCTTTTTATTTCAGTTCAATAATTTTCTGATCAACGGACCACTCGGAAACAGTTACTCTTACGCTATAGTCGAGTCGTTCAGGTTTGATGATGTGTGACTGTATGTATGCCTATATCTGCATGCTATCTCAGAACTATTGATATGTCTTTCTTATATATTCGCCTTTCACCTTTTTCACACTTGCATCTTTCTCGATAACCGTAAATCAAGAAAATTAAAAAAAAAAAGAAGTAAACTTTGATCTCAAATTTGTTTTTCAAATGAAGGCAACAATTACACCTAATTCTTGACACTTTAGTATTTATTTTCTTTAACAACGACAAAATAGAGGCGCTGACATTTTGTTAATCATTTAAGTGATTACAAGCGAATGTGTGTGATTACGAGTGATTTTGCGTTTAGCTTTGTCGCTTTGTTTTAAACTTTAGTGTTCTCTGTTGTGCCTGTGACTGTAGCATTAGGAAAAAGATTATTTAATTTTATTTCCAATTACATGACAACATAAATAATTTCAAAAGAGTGAATTTACCGCATGATATTTTGCACATGTTTTGAATTCGTAATTATGTAAATATGTTTCATAGTGATCAAGAAGTGTTCAAATTAGTTTAAGCTGCATAGGTAAAGAGAACTGTTGTTAAAATTATTTTTTTCGTTTTCAATAATTTTAACTCTTTTTTATTTTTTTAATTCATAGGTGAGGAGTAAATCGGACAGAACTCTCTTGAATGTTCTATCAAATTGAACTATATTTATTCATTCCCGATTAACAATTAAGTACTTTCAATATATTCTACGATAAATATTAATAAGTGACAATTCATCTCAAGAAAGAAAAACATATAATATAATTATAACAAATAGCTGTCGGCTGTTTTAGACTTTAAAAAATCAGTTGTTTGTAGATTGCACGTGAAAAAAGGTGTTGAATTTCACATGGAATTCATACATTATTTTTTTTTTGGTAAAAAAAAATGTAACGAAACTATTAAGCGAAAATTGATATATTCAGCTTTGTATTATCTTTAGTTTACATTCTGAACTTGTAATTGTCTGCGTTAGTTGTGAGTGCAAATTTTTGTATTTTAAAGCTACACATGTACTAGTAATCTGTGTAATTTCTTAACTTATTCTATCTCAGTATTTGTTTACGTTGTTTTCCTCTCAAAACAAAACTATTGTTATGATATTGTTGTGGGACTTCAAAGGGTAAAATTTAAAAGAAAAAATGAATATAGCTGAATAAATATTTAATGTTGCAAAAACTGATATAATTCCCGGTTTACTTTACAGGAAATTAAATTAAAGACGTCACACTATGTTTTACAATTAAAATCTCCTTTGTAGTGTAATGTAAAGAGTTTCAGTTTTTGAATAAACAAATTGTTCTCAAATTACTTTTATGCACATGTTGAATATTAGTTCGTAGTTGAAAGCGTAATCTTCCCACTTGATGCAAACAGACAAGGACTCTAAACAATATGACTTTCATCTTATTATTTTTTATATTTATTTAGTTTTTTTCCCTTTATAACTTGAGATCTATAATCAAAGCAGGGATTTATTATATAAATAAAAAACATGGCACGCTATTACAAAGAAATAAACGTTTCTTTAATTTGATTTATTATTTCTTTTTAAGGAATGACGCATAATGAATTAAAAAAAAAAGATTACGCCTGATCTATTCGTTTCATAATTGTTTCAGCAATTTTGTAATTTTCATAATGTGTAAATAAAAGAAAGAATCGATAACTTGACAAACATGTAATAATTACGTATTTCCTTTTACCAGGCAAGGAAGCATAGAAGTGTTATTTGTGCTTCAACTGAAATCCAATGATTCGTCAACAACACAGTCAGCAGATACAATTACTGAATTGCTGAGACAAGCTATCCATAATTCCTCTCATTCACTTAATTTCACCATCGACACTGATGAAGTGATAATATTCGGTATGTTATGAATAATAGAAAATCTCATAAGTAAGCAGTGTTTTTCCCGAAATTAAACTGACGAAAGCTGCCATTGGCGGATGTCAGTAACATCCTACGATAAAAAAAAATCACAAATTGGAAATTTGCCTTTTACGTGTTGTTAATTAAAAGAATATTTATACATTTTCAAAATTCTTATACGTGCAGATTACACATATTAATTACTAGCTTTTATATATATTTTTTTCACATTATAAAGCAACTTTCAAAACAGGTTTGTTGCTGAGTAAAAGATATAATATGATGATTGTTAATTGAAAGACGAAGAAACAATTTCCATAATATGTGATTTATGTTGAATAGCGTACTCGCGTGTAGGTACACCTTATGTGTTTTCTACACCTCCGTCTAATGACACTCAAAATTCTCCTAATCATACAAATAATAAAAAATATATATATATATATATATAATCAAATTGAATCAAAGTCACAATTACAAAAATTGAAGTGTTCTTTGTGAAGCAAATTTATACTTTATCTTAATGGTTCCTCAAGATTATTGATTTCATGCTGAAAGTAAAATTTTTAGAAACAACACATATATGCTTTTCGTTACACGAGTACTATTGTTTTCCAGATACAGTTGGAATCACAGCCAGTACAACAGAAATGCAGTCAGTCGAACCATTAGAAAACAGCACTTCCAATACGGAGCCAGCGTCAGGTACCAATTCTGTAAATTCTGAAATATTAAAACATTCTACCAATAGTGTGATACAACAAGAGTCTACAAACACAATTCCATACGTTGATACTGGACAAACAATAAGTACGGTAACCTCATCATCAGAACACAGTTCAAGTACAACAACTTCAGACGAGCCCACGCCATCGTCATCCGATGAATATCAGGAAACTACTACTGGTGATATAAATCTCAAGACAAGTACTGTGTCAGTTGAATCAACAAGTACAGTTGGACAAACACCAACCGAAACAATCTTCCTTTCCACGGTTCAAGGCCTAACAGCATCTAAAAAAGGTTTACCAAGTACAACAAGTTACAGTGAAAGACAAACAACAAATTCACTGCTAACAACATTATCTGAATCTACAACCTCAACGGAATCTTCGGCAGTGGATGATGACGCTGCAACTAACTTACCAAGGCAGTCAGAATCTTATGTTTTTAGCCAAATAACGCAAGGTTTAACTACCAGACATACAACGCCTTCTGGTTCTACAGCAGACATTACAACTTTTTCCAATTTAACTGCCAAACGGAAAACTACTTCTGAGCTGACAGCATTTTCTGATTCTAATACACCAGAGCTAATAACACAAACCACTGTAGACGCTGAAGAACATTCAACAAAGGCAGATTCTGCTACCACAGGACAAATGACATCATCTGATTCTATCACTACAGAACATGCAGCAGGATTCAATCCGGTCAGCACAGAACAAACCTCACTGACCTATTCCACAAAAACAGAGATGACAACGCCGTCTGATTATATCACTACAGAGCAGACAACAGGTTATTATCCAATCACCACAAAACAGACAACATCGACTGATTATATGTCCTTAGCTCAGACAACGCTGTCCAAATTTGTTACAACAGAGGAGATAACCCTGTCGAATTCTGATAAAACAGAGCAGACAACGCCACGAGATTCTATTATAACAAATGCGAGAACATCACTTAACTCTGTAAAGACAAACTTTATAACAACGGATGACTTAATCACAACAGACCAAACAACATCAGCTGACTCTTCCACAAGAGATCTAACAACGTTAACTGATTCTTCTACAAGTGATCAAATACCATTAGTTGACGTTACCACATCAGGTCAAACACATTCATTAGACGTTATCACCAGAGGTCAAACAATACCAGGTCACATTTCAACAAGAGATCAAACACAATCAAGTGACGTTACAACAAGAAGTCAAACAACACCAGGTGACATTTCAACAAGAGATCAAACAATATTAACCGAGCCTACAACAAGAGATCCGATAACGTCAGGTGATTCGATCAATGGATATCAATCAACGTCAGGTGAGTCTACCTCAGTGAGCTTAAAGTCATCAACTGACGCTTCCACAAGAGATCAAACATCATCAGATCACGTAACCATAAGATATAAAACAACGCCAGATGACTTTTCAATCAGTGATCAATCAAAACTATCTGAATCTACAACAAGAGATCAGACAACATTAGATGACTTGACCGCATCATATCAAACAACATCAGGTGAGTCTATCACAAGTCAAGCGTCTTCAAATTCCTTTTCCACAAGAGATCAAATAACACTAACCGACTCTTCCAGAAAGGACCAAACACCAACTGGTGGTGTTACCTATGGGGATCAGACAATATCAGATGACTTTACTACAATATATCAAACAACACCAGATGATGTTTCCACAAGAGTTCACACAATATTAGCTGACCATACCACAAGAGATCGGACAATACCAGATGACCCTACCACAACATACCAAACATCACTAGGGGATGTTGCCACAAGAGTTCACACAACATTAGCTGACCATACCACAAGAGATCGGACAATACCAGATGACTCTACCACAACATACCAAACAACACTAGGGGATGTTGCCACAAGAGTTTACACAACATTAGCTGACCATACCACAAGAGATCGGACAATACCAGATGACTCTACCACAACATACCAAACAACACTAGGGGATGTTGCCACAAGAGTTCACACAACATTAGCTGACCATACCACAAGAGATCGGACAATACCAGATGACTCTACCACAACATACCAAACAACACTAGGGGATGTTGCCACAAGAGTTCACACAACATTAGCTGACCATACCACAAGAGATCGGACAATACCAGATGACTCTACCACAACATACCAAACAACACTAGGGGATGTTGCCACAAGAGTTCAATCAACATTCGCTGACCATACCATAAGAGATCGGACAATACCAGATGACTCTACCACAACATACCAAACAACACTAGGGGATGTTGCCACAAGAGTTCACTCAACATTAGCTGACCATACCACAAGAGATCGGACAATACCAGATGACTCTACCACAACATACCAAACAACACTAGGGGATGTTGCCACACGAGTTCACACGACATTAGCTGCCCATACCACAAGATTTCAAACAAAGTCGGGTGACTTAACCACAGTAGGACAAACGTCATTAACTGACTCTTTAACAAGAGATGAAGCAACATCAACTAAATCTTCAACAAGTAATCAACCAACTTCAGCTGAATCAACCACAAGACACAAAACACCATCAGGTGACGCTACCACAAGAGATCACATAACAGTAACTGAATCTATAACGCGAGTTCAGACTACATCAGGTGGTGTTTCCATAAGAGATGAAACAACATCAGCGGACCCTATCACAAAAGACCAAACAATAGCAGGTGAAGATACCACAGTATACAAAACAACTTTCGGTTATCAAACCACTGGAGACCAAACAACTTCAGATGCAATAACTACAAGAGATCAAACAACAACTGGTGATGTTACAACAATAGGCAAAACAACATCAGACATTTCAAAGATAAGCCAGGCGTTGCTACCTATTTTAACCACTATAAATTCAGTTAAATTACCAGACTCTGTCGTAACAATTCCTGGTCATATACTTGAAACTACGAATACTTACCCAGCAACGTCTTTTGAAAAGGCAATAACAAATCAAGCAACATCTACTAAAACAACCACGACCCTAAAGACTACCCCCGTTGTTTCTACTTCAAAACATCAAGATGTTACCTTTGTAACAACAACAAATCCGAAGAAATCAACAACAAACTCATGGCCTATTCCTGATTCTACTACAACCAGTAAGCAACCACAGTCTGTTTTCACGATAAGAACATCTGATTCCAACACAAATGGAGATACAGGGCTTGAGCGCACCACAGCCAATACAAACACACCACCTGCTTCTCCTACAACAAAACAAGCAACGACCGTTTCTGTCTCAACTAATAAGGAAATTGTATCAGAATTAACGTCTACACATCAGATTCCATCAATTTTAAACTCTTTTACAAGCCAGACAACAACTGGTGATTTTTCTTCAACAATGCAAGATATGTCGCCTACTTTTGATGATAATGCAAAGCAGTCATCAACAATACACGATTCCACTGTATCAAGTAAGTATTCACCTACTTCTATACGATCGACAAAACCAAACATTTTTGTATCAACAAAATCCACTTATGTATCACCAAAAATCTCAGAGATTTCCACACAAACTAATGTTTTGTCAACATCGTCGGGGTCTACCGCCGTCCCTGTACTACCATCGACCCAATCATCAGCAATATCGACAGCTGAAACTTACTTGTTATCAACGAATATGGATTCTAATAGTAGTCAGCCATTCACAGTGTCGACGTCGACCAAAGATTTTCCATCAAGCACCTCTCAATTTTACACGTCGACCAATGTGCCATCCACATCATCAGAGATTGCCACGCCAACCGATCGACCATCAATATCACCAGAGATTGCCATGCCAACCAATGTGCCATCCAAATCATCAGAGATTGTCACGTCGACCAATCTGCCATCCACATCATCAGAGATTGCCTCGCCAACCGATCTACCATCAATATCATCAGAGATTGCCACGCCAACCAATCTGCCATCAACGTTATCAGAGATTGCCACGCCAACCAATCTGCAATCCGCATCATCAGAGATTGTCACGTCAACCAATCTTCCATCCACATCATCAGAGATTGCCACGCCAACCGATCTGTCATCCACATCATCAGAGATTACCACGCCAACCAATCTGCCATCCACATCATCAGAGATTGCCACGCCAACCAATCTGCCATCAAAATTATCAGAGATTGCCACGCCATTCAATCTGCCATCCACATCATCAGAGATTGCCACGCTAACCAATCTGCCATCCACATCATCAGAGATTTCCACGCCAACCAATCTGCCATCCACATCATCAGAGATTGCCACGCCAACCAATCTGCCATCCACATCCTCAGAGATTGCCACGCCAACCAATCTACGATCCACATCATCAGAGATGTCCACATCAACCAATCTGTCATCCACGTCATCAGATATTGCCTCGCCAACTGATCTACCATCCATATCATCAGAGATTTCCACGCCAACCAATCTGTCATCCACATCATCAGAGATTGCCACGCCAACCAATCTGCCACCCACATCATCAGAGATTGCCACACTAACCAATCTGCCATCCACATCGTCAGAAATTGCCACGCCAACCAATCTGCCATCCACATCATCAGAGATTGCCACGCCAACCAATCTGCTATCCACATCATCAGAGATTGCCACGCCAACCAATCTGCCATCCACATCATCAGATATTTCCACGCCAACCAATCTGCCATCCACATCATCAGAGATTGCCACGCCAACCAATCTGCCACCTACATCATCAGAGATTGCCACACTAACCAATCTGCCATCCACATCATCAGAAATTGCCACGCCAACCAATCTGCCATCCACATCATCAGAGATTGCCACGCCAACCAATCTGCCATCCACATCATCAGAGATTGCCACGCCAACCAATCTGCCATCCGCATCATCAGAGATTGACACGCCGACCAATAAGCTGTCATCATTTTCTACTGATGAACATATAGCTTCAACAAACAATATAATCATGAAGACCAATGATCATACAACAACTTCAGATTCAAGTATGTTCCCTCACTACAAATCAACAGCGTGGGATATTAATGCACCAAAGACGTCTTCGTCTAAAACAATGATGGCTTTAAAGTCTACTACATCGATTTATCAAATGACTTCAGTGTCGTCACCTTCCGCTGCAAAGTCGTTGACAACTTTGGAATCTACAACAACTAATGATCCGTCGTTAGAGGATGCAGAGTCTGCGATACATACTCAATCTACAAAACCATCTCTTGAGCCATCTATGAATACTCAGGATCCAATACTTACACAGACGATCATGTCTCACTATTCAAAGTCAACAGTACCAGAGTCAATCACATCTTCCCAACTACCAATAACTATACCAGAGAGTATCCCATCTAAACATTCAAAACAAACTACGAGTGAGGCATCCACGTCTGCTCAGCTACCACCAGCTGAACCAGAGACTTCTACTGATACTTTACGATCGTTAAAAACTCCAGGATCTACCATTCAATATCAAACACCAACACAGACCAATCCGGATTCAACAACCCCTGCCGATGCTACTCAACTTTCAACAACTCCAGAGACTACTAGATCTAATGATTTAACACAGAAGACGAGTGAGTCTGTAATAGCCACTGAACTTATATCATCTACACAGCAGGAACCTACTACGTCGACAATTATACATTCGACAAGATCTACGCATTCAACACCAACAACACAAGAAACAACAGAGTCACCCAAATCTACCTATAAATTATCAACACCATTAGAACAAGATGATCTTACAAGTATCCAAACAACAGGTATGCTTTTGTCTATGTAATTGTACAAAAGACAAACAGGATATCAAAATCAATGACACACTTCATAATGCAGATCGATCAAACGTTACTCACAGTAAAATGCAACGAAAATAGCAAAAACGATCGTTGTATTTGTACATCAATACTCATTTATGTCAAAAATATAATTATGTCTTTGCGTTTGTGAATGTCATAGCATGTACCTGTATGTTATGATTTTGTCTGTGATGTTTTGTATAAAATGTATTTCTTCCTAAAAATAAATATTCTCTTAATGAAATGTCTATTCAGTTAGTTACATCTGATCATAGTTGCAATCAAGAATGCGCGATATTCTGAATAAGTCTATAATATGAGAGCTGCAAACAAGCGATGCGTAACAATTCACCAACGATACCATGCTATAGGCTGGACGGGATTGGTTTCGTCAGAACAAACCTTATCTGTGACACTCGAATCAAAACAACTGCGAATTCAAAACCACTGCGAAGTTGACAGAAATAGTATACCCTATCTATATTTATAATAAAATTTCGAAAATTAAGGATCAACGAAACATTATAAATCATACACCATCATTACGTACCCTTATTTTGCAGTTAATGATCAACAATTTGCAACAGATTTTAACGGATTATCAACAAGGATACAAGATTCGACAGCGGCAGGTATAAACTATAATGAAGTAGATACGACTACAACAAACATAACATCTAGTGTACAAGATAAAATCACAGATGGTTTAACGTCCGGTGTCCATTATGCTACCACAGTAGATAAGATGTCAAGCGTGCAGAAAACAATCTCTTGGCATTTGATTTCCCATGCGCAGGATATTTCTACAGCAGATATAACATCCAGAATACAATATTCTACAAAAGCAGGTAAAACGTTCAGGGTCCATGATACGACTACAGCTGGTATATCTTCCAATGTACAAGATTCAACCACAGCAGATATAACGTCAGGTAAAAAAGTTGAAATAACAGCAGGTATGACGTCCAGCTCTCTTGTACCAACCACTTCAGAGATGACTCCAGGTGTTCAAGGTACGACCACATCAGGTTTAACGTCAAGAACTACAACAAGTATGGCATCCGGTGAACGGCAATCAACTTCAGAGGGAATAATGTCCAGAGATCATAGTTCGACAGCAGCGGCTACACTATCTATTGATCAAGATGCAATCACATCAAATTCAATGTCCAATTTACAAGATGCAACTAGAACAATTATGACATCAAGCGTACAGGAAACATCATTAGAGGAAATGATTTACAAATATCATGATGCGACTTCAGCAGGTACAACCACTAGTGTAAAAGATGCAACCACAGCTGGTATAACATCCAGTAGACACGATTCAACCACAGAAGATAGGAAGTCAAATGTTCATCATACGACCTTAACAGATATGCCCTCCAATGAACATGCTTCACCCACAACAGGTACAACGTCCAATGTACAAGGTACAACCGCAGATGTGTATGCACCCAGTTTACGAGATGCCACAATCACAGATATGACGTCTACTGTTCAACAGACAACATCAGAGCGTACGAGATCAAACGTTCTTTATACGATTACGTCAGGTATGACATCCAGTGTATACGATTCAACCAAAACAGACAAAGCATCCGGTCTACCAGGTATAACCACAGATAGTTTAACACCCAGTTTACAAGATGCAACCTTAACGGGTAAAACGACTACTATACAACAAACAACATCAGAGGCTATACTGTCAAAAGAGCAAGTTGAAACCACAGCAGTTATGGCGTCCATAGTATCAGATACAACCTCAAAGGGTATGATGTCAAAAGAGCAAGGTGTAAATACAGCAGGTATGACGTCAATCGTGCCAGATACATCTTCAAATGGTATAATATCAAAACAGAAAGGTGCAACCACAGTAGGTATGACGTCTATCATATCAGATACAACCTCAGAAAGTATGATGTCCAAAGATACAACAACACCAGGTATGACGTCCATCGGATCAGAACTAACATCAGATGGTATGATATCCAAACAGAAAGGTGCAACCCCAGTAGATATGGCGTCCATCGTATTAGAAACAACAACAAAGGGTATGATGTTCAAAGAACGAGGTGTAACCACAGCAGGTACGACGTCCATTGTATCAGATACTACATCAGATGGTATGATATCCAAACAGCAAGGTGTAACCCCAGGAGGTAAGACGTCAACCGTGTCAGATAAAACCTCAGATAGTATGATGTCCAAAGAGCAAGTTGCAACCACATCTGGCTTGACTTCCAATATATCAGATAAAACCTCAGAAAGAGTGATATCGAAAGGGCAAGATGCAACAACAGCAAGTACGACGTCCATCGTATCAGATACTACATCAGAGGGTATGATAACCAAACAGCAAGGTGCAACGCCAGTAGGTATGACGTCCATCGTGTCAGATAAAGCCTCAGATAGTATGATGTCCGAAGAGCAAGTTGCAACCACATCTGGTTTGACTTCCAATATATCAGATAAAACCTCAGAAAGAGTGTTGTCCAAAGAACAAGTTGCAACCACAGTAGGTACAACGTCCATCGTATCAGATATAACCTCAGAGCGTATGATATCCAATGAACAAGGTGCAACAACAACAGGTATGGTGTCAATCGTATCAGATACAAACACAAAGCGTATGATATCCAATGAGCAAGGTGCAACAACAACAGGTATGCCGTCCATCGTATCAGGTACAATCTCAGAGCGTATTATATCCATTGAGCAAGGTGCAACAACAACAGGTATGACGTCCATCGTATCAGATACAACCTCAGAGCGTATGATATCCAATGAGCAAGGTGCAACAATAACAGGAATAGCGTCCATCGTATCAGATACAACCAAAGAGAGTATATTATTCAAACAGCAAGATGCAACCCCAGTAGATATGGCGTCCATCGTATTAGAAACAACAACAAAGGGTATGATGTTCAAAGAACGAGGTGTAACCACAGCAGGTACGACGTCCATTGTATCAGATACTACATCAGATGGTATGATATCCAAACAGCAAGGTGTAACCCCAGGAGGTAAGACGTCAACCGTGTCAGATAAAACCTCAGATAGTATGATGTCCAAAGAGCAAGTTGCAACCACATCTGGCTTGACTTCCAATATATCAGATAAAACCTCAGAAAGAGTGATATCGAAAGGGCAAGATGCAACAACAGCAAGTACGACGTCCATCGTATCAGATACTACATCAGAGGGTATGATAACCAAACAGCAAGGTGCAACGCCAGTAGGTATGACGTCCATCGTGTCAGATAAAGCCTCAGATAGTATGATGTCCGAAGAGCAAGTTGCAACCACATCTGGTTTGACTTCCAATATATCAGATAAAACCTCAGAAAGAGTGTTGTCCAAAGAGCAAGTTGCAACCACAGTAGGTACAACGTCCATCGTATCAGATATAACCTCAGAGCGTATGATATCCAATGAACAAGGTGCAACAACAACAGGTATGGTGTCAATCGTATCAGATACAAACACAAAGCGTATGATATCCAATGAGCAAGGTGCAACAACAACAGGTATGCCGTCCATCGTATCAGGTACAATCTCAGAGCGTATTATATCCATTGAGCAAGGTGCAACAACAACAGGTATGACGTCCATCGTATCAGATACAACCTCAGAGCGTATGATATCCAATGAGCAAGGTGCAACAATAACAGGAATAGCGTCCATCGTATCAGATACAACCAAAGAGAGTATATTATTCAAACAGCAAGATGCAACCCCAATAGGTATGACGTCCGTCGTGTCACATAAAACCTCAAAGCGTATGATGTCCAAAGAGCAAGCTGCAACCACACCAGGTATGACGTCAATTGTATCAGATACAACCACAGCGAGTATAATATCCAAACAGCAAGGTGCAACCACAGTAGGTATCACGTCCATCGTATCAGAAACAACCTCAGAGGGAATGCCCAAGGAGCAAGATACCACCAAAACAGGTATATCACCAATTGTACTAGGCACAACCTCAGAAGGTATGATGTCAAAAGAGCAAGTTGCAATCACAGCCGGTACGACGTCAATCGTATCAGAAACAACTTCAGAGGGTAGGATGTCCAAAGAGCAAAGTGCAACCACAGCAGGTATTACGTCCATCGTATCAGATACAACATCAGAAAGTATGAAGTCCACAAGACAAGATGCAGCTACAGTAGGATTGACTTTCATTGTATCAGATAAAACCTCAGAAAGTATGATGTCCAAAGAGCAAGATGCAACCACACCAGGTATGACGTCCATCGTATCAGATACAATCTCAGAGGGTATAATATCCAAACTGCAAGGTGCAATTACAGTAGGTATGATGTCCATCGTATCAGAAACAACATCAGAGGGTAAGATGTCGAAAGAACATGCTACAACCACATCAGGCATGACGTCAATTATACCAGACACAACCTCAGAGGGTATGATGTCAAAAGAGAAAGGTGCAACCACAGCAGGTATAACACCCATCGTATCAGATACAACCTCAGAGCGTATAATGTCAAAAGAACGAGGTACAACCACAATAGAGATGTCGTCCATCGTATCAGATACAACTTCAGAAGGTATAATCTTAAAAGAGTCAGGTGCAACCGCAGAAGATAAAATGTCCATCGTATCAGATACAACCACAGAGAGTATGATGTCAAAAAAGATAGACGCAACCACAGCAGGTATGATGTCAATCATATCAGCTAGAACATCAGAAGCTATGATGTCAAAAGAGATAGGCGCAACCACAGAAGGTATGACGTCCATCGTATCAGCGACAACCTCAGACGATATAATGTCAAAAGAGCCAAGTGGTACAACAGCAGGTATGACGTCCATCGTATCAGAAACCACCTCAGACGATATAATGTCAAAAGAGCCAAGTGCAACCACAGCAGGTATGACGTCCATCGTATCAGATACAACCTCAGACGATATGATGTCAAAAGAGCCAGGTGGTACCACAGCAGGTATGACGTCCATCGTATCAGAAACCACCTCAGACGATATAATGTCAAAAGAGCCAGGTACAACAACAGAAGGTATAACGTCCATCGTATCAAATACAACCTCAGACGATATGATGTCAAAAGAGCCAGGTTGTACCACGGCAGGTATGACGTCCATCGTATCAGAAACCACCTCAGACGATATAATGTCAAACGAGCCAGGTGCAACCACACCAGGTATAACGTCCATCGTATCAGAAACCACCTCAGACAATATAATCTTAAAAGAGTCAGGTGCAGCTACAGAAGGTATAACGTCCATCATATCAAATACAACGTCAGAGGATATAATGTTAAAAGAGCCAGGTGCAACCACAGAAGGTATAACGTCCATCGCATCATATACAACATCAGAGAGTATGATGTCAAAAGAGATAAGCGCAACCAAAGCAGGTATAACGTCCATAGTATCAGCTACAACCTCAGAGGGTATGATGCCAAAAGAGCCAGGTGCAACCACAGAAGGTATAACGTCCATCGTATCAGATACAACCTCAGACAATATAATGTCAAAAGAGCCAAGTGCAACCACAGCAGGTATGACGTCCATCGTAACAGAAACCACCTCAGACGATATAATGCCAAAAGAGCCAGGTGGTACCACAGCAGGTATGACGTCCATCGTATCAGAAACCACCTCAGACAATATAATGTCAAAAGAGCCAAGTGCAACCACAGCAGGTATGACGTCCATCGTATCAGAAACCACCTCAGACGATATAATGCCAAAAGAGCCAGGTGGTACCACAGCAGGTATGACGTCCATCGTATCAGAAACCACCTCAGACGATATAATGTCAAAAGAGACAGGTGGTACCACACCAGGTATAACGTCCATCGTATCACAAACCACCTCAGACGATTCAATGCCAAAAGATTCAGGTGCAACCACAGCAGGTATGGTGCCAGATACAACTTCAGAGTCCAGTGTCGGAGATGGTATAACAACAGTCGATACATTGTCAAATTTACCAGATACAACTACTGCAGGTATCAAGTTTAACGAAACAAGTTCAACTCAAAAAGAAGAAATTATACAAGGTATTGTCTTTTGTAAATTCTGTAAACAGTTTCATTACAACTCAATATCAAACAATATACTTAGATTTATAGCAAAAAAAGATGACAATACCAATTTTGCTGCATTTGTATCGGTTTTTATTATAAACCTTCATCAGGAATTTAAAACATAATAAGCAAACAGAACCCACGTAATCTTTTATTTATGAGGCCATATTGCATGCATGTGGTATCCACTGATTGTCTTGGATATATAAGGACGTCTTTATTCCTTATTTTTGTGTTGTCTTATGTGTCGTTGTTCGATTTTAACCGCTATGTAAATATTTCACAAAATATTCCTATATTGCAAACCGATAATAATAACAATCCAAAAATAGAACAAAAAAGGAGAGACATATAATTGGACTTGTGATTTGTCAATTTGGAACATACTTAGAAATAGATCTGCTCTTAAATATCATGCTGTCCATTTATAGTGTCACATTGCAATACAAAAGTAAAAACGATTAAGGCTTTGGGAAGACAGATAATGAAGTTATTCAAGAAGAAATATGATAATTATGGTACGAAGATTTTCCAAAACAAGCAACATTATCACTAAAACCCTATGATGAACAACTCAAATGGCTATAAATATAACATGAACATAAAGGCAGTGCACAATTTTTTAATCAAGTGAATCGTTTATCAACGATGGTCGCATGTAGGAGAGAATTCAATATTGATTATATCCCAAAACATTTTAGCATCCACACTTATAACCACCTTACCAATTTTGCACTAGTTAAATCAATCAATTGATTTTTTAATTATCAATTGATTTTTTAATTATCATTTCATCGTATGTATGTTTCATCAGCACGCAATTCGCAATACAGGCACATCATTAATAATTGCAATACATTAGAATTATGTATTTAGATATTTGTCATATCAGTTACAATAACAATATGTAACATTTATAAATGTATTGAAAAAAAAAAAGAATTGAACACAATGCAATATTACAATAAGAGTGGCCATTACGATAACATAAATATTTCAGCAAGTTAACAAAAAATTATCCAAACTGAGCAAAAATCCTTAAGTGTATGTAATTGTTGAAACAAACCTATCAAAATCATATTGTATATGTTTTTATGTGTACATTGTAGCTATGTTTATATTGTTAAGTATATTGTCAATATATGTTGTTCATATACTGTTCACACGCTAAAAAGAGTTACACACACGAAAATATTCTGGTCTATGAAAGACATAAAAAATACGATAAAAGAAACCTCTAATGGTATTGGTTAACTATTTTATCCAGCACCTAAATATACTCTCTGTCATTTTGATTATGAATATCACCAAGGAGTACAATATAAAAATCCAGTAAGAGAGTTTCTACTTACAATTTACTTGGAAAACATACATCCTTTAATGTTTTACTTTTATAATTGTAGAGTTGTCTCATTAGCACTCATACCACATCTTCCTATATCTAGCAAACCACTGTTGTGAATATTATAAAAAAAACAAACCTGATGAAGTCTAAAACATATTTACCATTTAAGTGAAATCGTTGTGGAACGGGTTATTTTAGCAATTTTTGAGATGTAATATAATTGCCAATGAGAAAACCACATATGTTGTGTTAAGGGGGCTCGCGGGTATAAATCATTTTTTGGGGGGAAATACAGGATTTCGCTTTATTTCTCTACAAATGAACTTTATCATATACTTAATTGAAAAATAAAATAAAAATATGGGACCACCGTTCATTTAAGCTCACAATCTGCGTTCGAAAGAAGTATACATTTTTGTAAAGGTACTTTTTTCTGTTGAACTAATAGGAAAAATAAAGGTAATATCGATATAGAAAAAAATCTAAATTACAGAAATCGCTCAAGTTTTACAATAGTTTAGTTTAAGTACAGCTTATTTGAAAAAAAATAATAAAAAAAAAATATAGGTCATCGATGAGTTAAAAGATATTTCAATTTTAATGACAAAAAATGGCATTTGTGCACCAAAGGGAGATAATTTGGAGATTTTTTAATGATATATATACTTTTAAAGTCACCTGGGGACAAAACGAATTGATTTGTTTGGATGATTTTTGTACGATATGAAAAAATAATAACTAATAAAGTAATAAAAAAAAAAATAATAATTAACAAAAAAATTTTCTGTGATTTTTTTGTACTCTCGAGCCTCCCTAAGAAGGCATAACTATGTGCTAATTGATGTTATGATATCGATACTCAAAAATACAATGTTTTCTTGAGTCATACTAATGTTTGATTATCGTTTACTCGGTTATTCAATATTGTTTAAATGTATTTATTTTCCTGCTATGATTAAAACATTGCATAATAAATGCACAATGTAATCTCGCAGTACACAGGGAAAACATACTAACATTACCACAGTTAAAACTATTGATAGGAATAGTCTAGTTGCAACGGTAGGATAAGCATCTCATGTAATGCATAATTCAGAATTTACAGAAAACCTGTTTCTACAATTTTGAAATGATTATGATCAATAAGATTAGATGTAAAAATAAAGATGAGACAAACTTGGTAGCTATTCAAATATCAATTCATTAAAGAAAATCTAAAGAACTCCAGTATTCAAATCAAGAAAACCTATAAAACGAGATGCACATTTTGGGGGCGTTTGTGTGGTTGGGATAGAAGAGGGAATGATGTACACAAAATAAATTATTCATTGTTCTTGATACATAAACATAAAGTTCCCACTGAACTTGTTTTACCGCATAGATATTATTTAAGCCTTGACTGTCTCCAACTGTAAAATGGCTGAATTATTTAATTGATTGATTGATGGTTGATTTACGCCGCAACTGTACACGCACCTTTTTGGAACGCAAGTAACAAAGATAGGATTTGGATTTATTTTCAGACACCACTACGATAGAAACACCAGAAGTTTCAAGTACAGGTACTTCTTATCGCAACGACGCCATTCATTATACAGAAGAAATTTCTACTCAAGATACGACACATCACGAAAGTATACCTAGCACAACTGTTAAACCCCTCGTATTAGAATCTGAAACAACTGCATCCTTTGCAAGGGACTACAGTACTAGTACTACAGTAGGTACCACTTCTTGGGATAAAAGAGAATACACAACTGAGAATAGAGAAGAAACCGGTACAGCACAATCAACTATAAACTATGGTCAGATGTCTACGAGTCAAGACAAATCATCGACTTCTTTAATATCTGAAGATTCAACTTCAGTACTAATATCAACCTCAGAAGAACGTTTATCTGCTGATCAAAGTACAGAGAGAAAAACACATCCAACATTAAACATAGAAAAAGGAACCACTAAATCTTCACTTCATACAACTAATTCTGTTACCACTGACAGGAAAAGTAGTACTATGAAAAATACAAACCAACGTACCACAGCGTTTCCTTTAAATAGCGCTTCTACCAGCAACGTAAGAATGAACTTAGACAAGGAAATAACGACCGCTACCACCGAACAATTAACAAGTGTCGGTACTGGTATAAGTACTACAGATGGTGGAACAACTGTTGATAGACATGTTACACAATCACCTGGAAGCAGTTTAAGTTCCATTTTCACTTCAGAAAACTTACAAACTACTGATTCAAACAGAATAAGTACAGAATACGTCAGTGATAAAGTTACAGATGTAAATGGTTATACAACTCCACAGTCCAGTAAACCTGGAGACCATACAGGTTACACAACACCTGTTACTGTTCAGCATGCAAAAATCAAGGCATCCACAAGTGAGTACAATAATAATTAAAGTACCTTACAAACACTTTCATCAACTGCAAAAAGCAGCTCTGCGGAGAAGGTTTATGAAAAAAGATTGACAAACCACCCTTGTAAAAAATGGTTTCTCAAAACATATCAGTTGCTGATGATGCAGCTACAATTATTGACCAGAGAATGACTTCCAGAGAAATTACAGCAATGGTGAATTCTGTTGATAATGGTTAAAGCATATTGCTGTCGAAAACTTTTGAGAAAAACAATGAACACACTGCTGTTACTACTAGTATCTATTTGACATATACCAACCCTCAACGATATTATTATGAAACAGCAGCTTCGGTTTTTCTTCACAATTACAAGTGATAAAACTGGCGACAGTTTTCACCCTTATGAAGAAATAACAGTTTCAAAATCATATAACGAGTTCTGAAACAGAAAGTATATATTCTATAGTTTAATAAAAAGCGTCGGAAAATTAAAAAAAAATTATCAGCAGTTCGGGATGTGTCAAAATAAAACTTATACTGCAAACACATTACTGCATGCGTAAAGAGTGTTCCATATTGAAATTTTGCACAACAATGTACGTTTGTATTTGGCAAATAAGTATTTATAGGACTAAAATGAATCATTTAAAAACTATCATTTTCAATTATAAAAAAAATGTCTGAAAATTCAGAGAAACTTTCCAAGTCTCGAAAGAGATGACAATAACAACGGTACATTTAAGTTAAACGAACAGTATAAATTTCTACCATTCACCATTCGAAAATAGTTTTATCACATTTGTAATATTTTCAGATACAATAACAACGAAGAATTTGCAAACCACTGACGATACATACAGAATTATAACTCAAACATCTTCGTCAACTAACGAAGAAGAACGTGCAATGTCAACACCTTCAGAGCTGACCTCTGATGCGGTTGAAACAGTTTTACCGACGACAGATGATATTGCAGCAACAACATTATTTCCTGATGCAGAAACGACTTCTATAACAACTAATCAGCAGGAGAAAAAAACATCAAGTAAGGACGAAAGAAACACAGTAACTGGTTATGCTGAGTCGTATACAGAGCCGGAAACAAAAATGTCTTCCAGTATATCAAGCACAGAAAAACTTGGAACTACCCCACATAATTTTGAAACATTGTCACAATCTTTACAAGAAACAGAACAATCGATAACTAAATTTCTAAAATTATCAACATTTTTCAATAATCCGACAACTTCCAAAACAATAACTAATTATCCGATGCCAACAGCAACAACCACTGTCTCAAGAACTATTTCCAATGATCCAGCTATAACGAACATTACAACATATCCAACCAATTCAGAGGATCGAACAACCACAGAAATAAATACAATTTCAAGAACAAAAACACCCACCAGTATAATTACAACAGAAATACCAATATCAGCATCTACATTCGAAAGGACCCCGGCGACAACAAAAATCCCAATGACCACTTCAGAGATATCAAGTAATCCAACTATAACAGAAATTGCACCCTTAAAAACAAGAACTTCCAATAATCACTTGACAGGAGGATCAACTCTTCCTAATACTTATACTACTACATTAGAGATGTCCAACAGTAAAGCAACTGAAAATGATATTCCTACAGAAGCTTTCTTCGGAACCTATACGACATTAAAAGTCCCTGCTCCGCCATCAAACCATCATCCGTCAACAATTACTGCGAAAACAATGCCAGTCGAAGAAATATCGACCACATCCGAAGGACAAAGTAAAACGTCAACACAAGCAGTAAATCTAGAAACTACAGCTGATACTTCTTCAGAAGATGAAACCTCAAATTTTTTTTATGCCTCTACATCAAAGGCTTCGGCAGAAAACCAGCAATCATCAATAATTTCTGTGAAAACAACACCAGTCGAAGATGTATCGACCACATTTGAAGGACAACGTAAAACAACAACACAAACTCCAGAAACTACAGCTGATACTTTTTCAAAACATCAAACTGCAAAACTTACAGACAATGATTTTACAGAAGGACTTACAACTGGCGGTGAGCCATCAGATAGAATAACTCACGCCACAACTGATTACACATTATTACAAAATTTTCATAGTTCTGCATTGACCCCTAGTGGAAAGGCTTTAACCCTTTCACAAACTCTCACAACACAAGATAGTAAACACAATTCAGGTTATATGGTTGATAAATCTACTGTTTCTAGTGTTGATAATACAAACATCGATTTTACTTCTGCAACTTATTCACAAAATAGGGACATTACTCAGACTACTACGAGTTTTCGGAATATTATAAGTACTTTGACAAATAAATTAAATACTGATACAATAACAAATACTTTCAAAACAGATATGAGTACTAATGCATATGATAATACATTCCCTGCTTTTTCAGAATCAAGTACACCAACTCCATCCAATAATGAAGGTACGGAATCTTCAATCCCGACATCAAAACTCACAAGCTCTTTAGCTTATGGTTCACAACCTTCGCTTTCAAGACAGACGACATACACCAAACTTTCATCACCAGCTGATATAACAACTGAACTGCCGGCACATTTTTCTTCAGCAACAAGTCGACATGACACAAGTATATCAGACTCGAAAACATCATCCATGGATAAAGAATCTGCAACAAAGATGTCAACCTTAGATTCATTGAAAGACACGACAAATAATTTACAAACTATCATTACAACATCGATTTCAGATGGTATGTCAAGCAATAGTACGGAAAATGAAAGCATTGAAACAACAGGCTTTGAAAAATCAACCTTTAATATTGAAAATGGATATAGATCTAGCACAGTAAAAGAGGATTTTTCATCTGGCTTTCCATTACATACTGAATATACTGAAAAAGTTGTAAGTAATTCGATTACAACCGGTATTGATGAGGTAACTAAAACATACACTACAGAGGATGTTCCTTCTACGGCGTCAATTTCCACTAGACACTTACATACGGACACAACTGTAGGCTTTACTGCTTCATCCTCACCTGAGATTTCTCCAACTAAAGATTCAGTTAACGACATTTCACTATATACGGATACATCGACTGGTGATTCCAGTACTTCTCGAACGAAAAGTGGGACAGCTGATATGTCAAACACATCTCCCATTGGAACATCTAGTGAACCATTTGGTTCCAAAATGACTTCTGAAGATGCAACTTTTGACTCAAGAAGAACAGAAATAAATGCAATCGTGACATCAGACAAAGAAATATCATCAGGCATTACCGTTACCTTTACAGATAATTCTGACAAAGAATTTGCATCTGTGAGCTCAACAACAATTGGAACTGTCTTTCGTGATTTGCCTTCGACAACACAAGGTTATGTTGCATCAAAGGCGACAACGGTGCCTTCTACGGTGGTGGTGTTTACAGAACCCGTAACTGACATTAAATCTTTAGAGGGTATAAGTACAGCGTTGAATACTGATGCACCGTCACAAAAGGTTGAGACTACATATTCAACTACGGCTGTCACGTCTCAAAAGATGATAAGTACTACTTTAGGTAGTGATTCACCGACCACAGTGGAAATGATTACACCATCGGATGTTGAGTTATTATCTCCTAAAATGACATCTACAACAACAAAAACTGAAGGGACGTCTCCATATAGTAAAGTAACAACGTTAAAAACCGAGGTTTTCTCTACAAAATCAGTGTCTTCAAAGTCAAATAATGAGGCAACGTCACAACAGGAAGTTATAACTAGAACGACAGATGCTGAAGTAGCTTCCCCAGAAGTAATAATTACAGCTTCAGATACTGAGGTTCCATCAACTGGTAAGACGACTTCCCAAAAGACGGAAAGAACAACATCCGTTACAACTGCACCTACCAAGGAGATGGAGGTTACTACTTTAATAAGCAAAACTCCCTCTGACGAAGGTAGAACTACTCCGTCAAGGGAACAAACAACTCATAAGGTTGACGGTACAATATCTATTATTGATGCACTTTCGACGAAATATGAGGAAACAACATCTGTTATACCAGTATCATCTTCAGGTGTAGAGGGAACCACATTAATAAATGACACGCCCCAAAGAGTGACAGATGATGCACAATCAATAACTCGGTCTTCTATCAACAAAATGGATTTAACAACCTTTGTTGAATACACACCGTCTACGAAAATTGAGGATACAGTATCAGTTACCCAAGCATATTCTCTTGGATTAGATGAAAGAACATCGTCAACTTATACAGCTTCGGATGACCCCTCATTGTCAATTAGTAAAACATCTTCACAGAAGACTACTGGTGTGTCTTTATTTCCAAATGTTGCTACATCAACAAAGACGTCTTCTGAAAAGATAGAAACCACAGTTTCCGTTGCAAAGGTTTCAAGTTTTCCAGATGTAACTGCTGTGTCAACTCCTATCGCATATGCTACAGAGGCGGCGGAAACTTCTGGTACTGAAACATCTCTGCATCAGGTGACATCTGCCAAGTCATTGTATGTAACATTACACACTGAGATGACTTCTAAGGATAATGACGAGGAAACATCAGCTCATTCTCAGACAAGGTCTAACACGACAACAACTAAAACACCTATTACTGATTTAGAAACCTTTACCTCAATGATAAATGAACCGTCTTCGAGAATAGAGACTACCTCATCAGATATTGCGACTACGTTTCTACTAACTGAAATATCTTCCTCGGAAGTTACACATATAACATCAAACAGCGAAGCCGCTTCTCAAAAGGCAATGACTGCAGCTGCAAGCACTTTGAAACCTCTAGACATTTCAGTTGTAACATTTAGCGAAACATCTTCCCATGACGTACCTGCTACAACTTCCAATACTCGTGTCCCATATACTGCGACTTCGACACCAAACATCTTTTCTGTTTCAACTGATATGTCTGATGTTTCATCAAATACTATGCAACATTCTTCACATAAATCTAGTGGAACAACAAATGCTATTGTATTTTCAGAAAGTATATCTTCAACATCTAATGTTGAAGATGAACTTACCTCTAAGGAATTATTAGCAGGGACATCTACATCGAAAAAGGAAACACCTTATTCTGAAGAATTTTCAACAACATCAAGTACTGTACAAACTTCGCCAGAGGTAACAGAACGTACGACAAAGATTAGTATGGTTTCATCAGGGGTAACTTCCCAATTCGAAATTGACGAATCTTCCTCTGAGGCAACAGCTTTAACGCAAGAACATACATCGGGAGAAACTTTAACACGTAATATATTACCATCTTCTGATGCTTCATATAAAACATCCACAAAAGCAATCGAAACAGAGGAGCAAAATACAAGATCAAGTTCTAAAGTCCTTTCTACAGTTGATACTGCTACAACATCAAGTAGTGATGGAACATCTCTAACAGGCGTTGCTATTACAGAGTCAATCATCAAAGTAACACAGCCAGATACAACAATAATTGAAGAGGTTTCGTCCCAAGGTGCCACTTCTACATTACTTGGTACAAGTGCACCTTCTTTAATGATTACTACTACACCATATACTGATATGTCGTCTGACCATTTGACGAATAAAATATCAAGTACTGTCATCACTTCTCAAAACGTGGAAACGACATTGGGCACAGAAACGCCCTACCCGGAGACTACTCTTCCATCTTCCGACGACGGAGCAGCATCATTTAGTAAGACAACATTCAAAGATATTTCTGCTTCAATTCATAGTACTGATGATTCAGATTTTATTTCCACAGTTCATGGAATGGTTACCAATTCTAAAACGGGAACGCAAACGACGTCAATCACTGAAACAGTGTCTGAAGATGGCGTTGTTGAAACATCAACTTTTGATGTTTCTAAAGATGGAAAGAGTTTAACACCAGTTGCTGAAGTATCATCTACACTTCATTTTCAAACTCCTTCCGATGAAACTTATTACACCAATTCAAGTTTATCAACTGATGTGTACACTTCTGACAAACATATATCATCAGGGTTGATATTTAGCACGGAGACGTACACCGAAAACATGAAATTGTCTCACGACCAGACGTCAACGTATTCCGAAACGGCAGATTCAATTGCTTTAAATGATACGACCACAGTCGGTACTACATCATTAGACATGTCCACTGTTACAGCATACACAGAAAAAGGAACTACAGGGACACCTGTTACATTACAGACACAAGCTGAAACCACTGCTGTTACTGTTCAAAATTCAAAAACAGATGAATATGATACAACAACTGTATCCTCAATCACAAATGAAATAATAACAGATGGCATTGCGACACAAGAATCTTCAGTATTCACAGAAGAACACAGTACCGTAATGTCAACAAGAACAGACGATAACACGACAACGTCAAATATTTCAAACACGATAAAAGGAAGTACAGAAAAAGTATCAACTACATCACATACTGAAACATCAGCTAGTAAGATGACAGTCACAGATTCAGGGACTACAAGAGACACAGAGACACTAAATATAACACCTATTTCATCTTCCGACATAACAGAAAAAACAAGAGTTACTCAATCAACCACATCATACTCTAAGGAAACAACATACGATGAGACGTCTAAACCTTCTGACACTAGTATAACAACAGCAAATTCTACCAACACGACTTTAAAATTAGATCAATCTACGGAAGATGCATCTTCTATTCAAATAATCACACAAACCACAGTGGATACCACTTCAATTTCTGACGCCACACAAACAACTGTTGGTACTCCTACCACTATTTACGCAGCACAAACAATAGTGGATACCACTACCTCTTTTGATGCTACACATGCAAATGTGGGTACCACTACCACTGCTGACGCCACACGAACAAATGTGGGTACTACTTCCACTATTGACGCCACGCAAACAACTGTGGATACCACTACCGCTTCTAACGCCACACAAACAAATGTGGCTACCACTAACACTTCTCATGCCACGCAAACAACTGTGGATACCACTAACACTCTTGACGCCACACAAACAACTTTGGATACCACTTCCGCTTCTGACGCCAAACAAATAAATGTTGGGACAACTACCACTTCTGACGTAACACAAACAACAGAGGGTACTATTACCACTTTTGACGCCATTAAAACCACTGTGGATACCACTTCCGCTTCTGAAGCCACACAAACAAATGTAGGTACTACTACCACTTCTGATGCCACACATATAACTGTTGGTACCACTACCAATTCTGACGCCACACAAACAACTGTTGGTACCACTACCACTGTTGACGGCACAGAAACATCTGTGGGTATTACTACTACGTCTGACGCCACACAAACAACTGTGGGTTCCTCTACTAACTCTGACGCCGCACAAACAACTGTGGGTACCTCTACCAACTATGACGGCACACAAACAACTATGGGTTCCTCTAACAATTCTGACGCCGCACAAACAACTGTGGGTTCCTCTACCAACTCTGACGGCACACAAACAACTGTGGGTTCCTCTACCAAATCTGACGCCGCACAAACAACTGTGGATACCTCTACCAACTTTGACGGCACACAAACAACTGTAGGTTCCTCTACCAACTCTGACGCCGCACAAACAACTGTGGGTACCTCTACCAACTCTGACGCCACACAAACAACTGTGGATATTACTACCAATTCTGACGCCGCACAAACAATAGAGGGTACTATTACCACTTATGACGCCATACAAACCACTGTGGATACCACTTCCGCTTCTGACGCCACACAAACAAATGTGGGTACTACTACCACTTCTGATGCCACACATACAACTGTGGGTACCACTACTAATTCTGACGCCACACAAACAACTGTTGGTACCACTACCACGTTTGACGCCTCAAAAACATCTGTGGGTATTACTTCTACTTCTGACGCCACAGAAACAACTGTGGGTTCCTCTACCAACTCTAACGCCACACAAACATCTGTGGATTCCTCTACCAACTCTGATGCCGCACAAACAACTGTGGGTACCTCTACCAACTCTGACGGTACACAAACAACTGTGGGATCCTCTACCAACTCGGACGCCACACAAACAACTGTTGGTACCACTACCACTTTTAACGCCACACAAACATCTGTGGGTATTACTACTACTTCTGACGCCACAGAAACAACTGTGGGTTCCTCTACCAACTCTGACACCACACAAACATCTGTGGATTCCTCTACCAACTCTGATGCCGCACAAACAACTGTGGGTACCTCTACCAACTCTGACGGCACACAAACAACTGTGGGTTCCTCTATGAACTCTGACGCCACACAAACAACTGTTGGTACCTCTACCAACTCTGACGGCACACAAACAACTGTGGGTTCCTCTACCAACTCTGACGCCACACAAACAACTGTGGGTATTACTACTACTTCTGACGCCACAGAAACAACTGTGGGTTCCTCTACCAACTCTGACGTCACACAAAGATCTGTGGATTCCTCTACCAACTCTGATGCCGCACAAACAACTGTGGGTACCTCTACCAACTCTGACGGTACACAAACAACTGTGGGTTCCTCTATGAACTCTGACGCCACACAAACAACTGTGGGTACCTCTACCAACTCTGACGCCACACAAACAACTGTGGGTATTACTACTACTTCTGACGCCACAGAAACAACTGTGGGTTCCTCTACCAACTCTGACGCCACACAAACATCTGTGGATTCCTCTACCAACTCTGATGCCGCACAAACAACTGTGGGTACCTCTACCAACTCGGACGGCACACAAACAACTGTGGGTTCCTCTACCAACTCAGACGCCGCACAAACAACTGTGGGTACCTCTACCAACTCTGACGCCACACAAACAACTGTTGGTACCAATACCACTTTTGACGCCACACAAACATCTATGGGTATTACTACTACTTCTGACGCCACAGAAACAACAGTGGGTTACTCTACCAACTTTGACGCCACACAAACATCTGTGGATTCCTCTACCAACTCTGATGCCGCACAAACAAATGTGGGTACCTCTACCAACTCTGACGGCACACAAACAACTGTGGGTTCCTATATCAACTCTGACGCCGAACAAACAACTGTGGGTACCTCTACCAACTCTGACGCCACACAAACAACTGTTGGTACCACTACCACTTTTGACGCCACACAAACATCTGTGGGTATTTCTATTACTTCTGACACCACAGACACAACTGTGGGTCCCGTTACTAACTCTGACGCCACACAAACAACTGTGGGTACCTCTACCACTTCTTACGGCACACACACAAATACAGACACAACGATTAAGTCAACCTCGCGTACAAAACAAAGTACTACAATTTATGGAACAAAACCCGATGGTACTTCACAGGAAACCACCACTGAAAGACAGACTGTTACAGAAAATCAGGATGTACCCAAAGTCAGAACAACAATCACAGATAAACACATTACTATGACAGAAGACATATTTAACATGTCAGGGGTTACTTACACGATTACCAATGATATATCAACTCAGTTATACACAATACCACAAGTTAAATCAACCCATGACAAAAATGCTGTGGCCACAACAGATACTTCAACATTGAAAGATCTGGCACATTTGTCGACGATTGAAGAGTCAAATTGGATAACTACAGTCAATGAGGCTTATAAAAGTACTACACCAACCATTAACGGATTGGTAACTGATTCTGGAAGTGAAGTTTCTAAAACAGAATACCAAGGTCAGATAGTAACAGATGAAGAGTGGGACGATAACCTGGATGATCCTAATTCACAAGCATTTAAAGATAAAGCTGAACAAATTAGACAATTTGTGAGTATATTATGTTTAAGGAATGTGTTTCAATAATATTTGTGACTGTTGTTCAACATATGCTAAAAATAACATAATGTTTGTATAATTTATTATCAAAACAACGGAGTTAAGTTTTCTTCTTTTTATCTTGAAATAAAGTTTCAGTAGGATTGTGCACATGTGTTAATTTTGCAACAGTTTTAATCAATTTGTTTCAGCTTATGATGCTATTCGCAAATTCTGACTTAGCAGGACTAATAGATGATATCATAATAACAGGTTTCCAGTAAGTATTCTAATATATTCGCCACTACATAGCATTATAATTGGATTCTTGAAACATTTGTCGCATACAGTTGCAGAATACCACTGATTTATGTTGATAACTAAATAAATCTTTCACGTAGATGCACTGATTGAATACATTAATTTACTATCGCTGTAGCCTTATTTAGCGAATTAATGTGATAGCTTTATCTTATTTGTAACTTAAATGTGTTAATGGAAATTGAGGATGCACGTTAAATTGTTATTACCTTAGACGTACTTGGCACAACTTTTTGGAATTTTGGGTCCTCAATGCTCTTCAACTTTGTACTTGTTTGGCTTTATAACTATTTCGATCTGAGCGTCACTCATGAGTCTTGTGTAGACGAAAAACGCGTCTTGCGTATTAAATGATAATCTTGGTACCTTTGATAACTATTATAATATTTTTCATATAAAGTCAGACTTTTTTGGAAAATAAATATTGATTGACATTTTTTCTCAAATAATATACCCAACATTTTGTTTTGGTTCGTATTTGTAAAAAAAATTTATTAAATTAAATATGAAAATATTTTTGAAAGATCATACAACAAAAATCAATTGCAAATGGAACGAATGAACGGTACCATTTACATTCAACAACATCTTGAAATTCAAGGTAAATTTATCCAATAACCTATGTGCATGTTTTATAGACCTGGCAGTATAGTAGTACGGTTTGACGTCATTGTGATTAATGTAGAATATGATGCGTCAACTATGAAGGCCAAACTCAACCAAGGGTATCATGCAGTCAGTAATCCTGGATACGTTATTAAAGACCAAGAGACTTCCTTTATAGGTAAAGTGGCTATATTACAATGAATTAAATAAACAAGGTAACAAATAAAACGTTATTTTTACGTTATACTTTTAAATGATATTCATTGAACAGATATTGTTTCATTAATTTACTTTTGATACAAATGGAACAATTAATATATTTGATTAAGTGCATATTTTCAACTATTATCCAACGCATACTCATACACTTTAAAGAACATGAAGAATACATTGATTTGTTTAAAATAAAAGTGACAAAACCAATGGTATGAAAATTATATATACCAAAAATGCAAAACATATCCATACAAAGGGGAAAAAAACAACAACTCATTTTTTGTACCACTTATTTCATATGTCGTGGTACGCATGATATTTTTTTTACATATCCTGCGAACAATAAATATTAACACAGTACAGTAAGGTTTGACTAGCCCTAGCTCTGATTCGGGAAAACAGTTCCAAGGTCCAATAATGTGATAGCGAGGTACTTTTTTTTTATATGATATGATATTTTGTTTTATCTTTCACTTTAATTGACATTCTACGTGTATTTTCTATGTATTTTCACTCAATTACGAGACAGTGTTTAGCTAATCAGCAGAACTAATAAACATTTCATTTTGTACATATTTATGTTTTATAAGAACAAGGAACGAGAACGACCTCAGCTGAAGATGTTGTTACAACTCCACCTTTAACAACACCCTACAGTAAGTTCTTTTAATACTAGATAATGGTGTACCAAACAACCAGGCACATTTAAAAAAAGTACTTGATATAGATAAATACTGCAAAGGTACCCATATTGAAATAATTCGACTTCGGTAGATCGTAGACTCGAATGATACAACGAAATGCTCTACAATTCATGGATATATCTCCCTTTAGAGAATTTTCAATGTGCATTCCGTTTAACTTAAGCTTTTATTTCCTGTAAAAACGGTTTTAAATAGACACTTTACATAGCTTGTGATGTAACTTTACAGTCTGCAAAATACTACAAAATGATAATACGCTGCTTAATGTGTGAATCCAATTAGTAAAAATACTCATTTACACATTAAATATTGTTTAAAAAAACAGAAAGTCATATAAGAACATGAATTTTACTATGCAACTAGAGTCAGACGCTTCTAATAAATGAATACTAGTATATGTACACTACATGTATATCTTATAGCATTAGTGTGACGTCGATAATATATTTTAGTTGACCCATGCTTATCTGCTCCCTGTCCAAGAAACAGTAATTGTTCCAGTATTGGACACGATCATACTTGTATTTGTCATCCTGGATACATCTTGGATGTTGGTTCTTGTAAGGGTAAGTTTATTGTAATGTCATCGTAAAACACGTTCGGATGTTAACCACAGTGTGCGTTAGATGTAACGAAGAATGCTGTTTTTATGCGAGACCGTAATAGACCATTATCGTAGATCCAATGTTGATGTATAAGTAAATTCTCACACTAAATAATGTTGTTATATAGACGTTGTGTTCACAGCAACTATGGTATTATGTTTTTCAATGCCAGGGAGGCAAATATATGTAAGCGTTCAATATAATAAAAATGATAAGGTAATGTTAATAATCAAAAGTTGAAAAAACAAATCTTCTACCTTTTTTTTATCTTATTAAAATTAAATCAGAATTAGGATAACTTACTATGAAGTTATATTATACCACATTGCATTATTATCAACTTTCTGTCAAAGTATTGTCCACTGTATGGTTTTCCCCATTGTTGATATGTATCTTCTTTTTTTTTCAGACTTTGACGAATGCACAAATTACCTTTGTCCACCGTATTCCATTTGTAATAATACAGTAGGAAGTTATACATGTACATGCAGAGCAGGATTCTATCAAGAAAATGACATATGTAAAGGTAAGATTATTTTATGCAATAGATGTATTGATATATGTATCAAAAATACCTGCGTTTGGAGAGCATTTCTAAGTCGATCTTTATTATCAACATTGAAAGTTAATAAATTTAAAAAGCAAAGCAACCATTAGATTGTTAAGAGAAAAAGAAATAGAAAATATATAATAACACAACCTAACTCATGTTATGATGATCTTTGACTACATATCTTTTATAACTTAAGCTGAAACCCTTAAGTTGAAGTCGACGGTCTTGCCTACATCTATGACATTAACATTAAGTATTATAAATTGCATTTTTTTTTCAAAAGGCAACGAGACCAGCATTTCTATATACGTGAATATAATATATAGTTCAATTTTTCGTTATAAGGTATATTTTATTATGCATTCTAAATTAAGGAAAGTATCTCCCTCGCACATAGCACTGCTTGCTTTTTAGGGTTCGACTTTAATTTAAGTAGTAATTGTTCTCATTAACACTTTAACGTTTGTATCGGGTTTTAAGCTTTCAAATATATTGGCCATAAGCAATACCGAAGAGACGTTATTTGTTGGAATTCGCAATTTGTGCAGTAAAATTATAACAGTTAATGTTATTTGTTATTAATACATTTTGCAGATGTAGATGAGTGCATGACAGCAGATATATGCACAAGTAATTCATCTTGTATAAACACTGTTGGAAGTTACAAATGTCAGTGCGATGAAGGTTTCAAGAAATCCAACGTTGGACTCTGTGAAGGTCAAATTTTATATAAGATTTATTTTATTTTATTGAAAAACACAAACATTAACAAGAACTCATGCAGCGAAGAAGCCATTAAGATAAATGGATTTAACATTTTCCCTATTCAAATATACTGAAACAAAATTTTATTTACAAGATTGATGAAAAAACCTGGCAAAAACTCACATAGATAAAAATAAAAATAGCACTAAATAAATTTCGTTCGTCCGAATAATGACATTGATGGTAAATGACTAAAGTATATCGTATTTTTGAGGACAATCTTAATTTGAAGACTAGATTATTGATAGAGTTAGGTGGAATTGTTGATTGTGTGTGCTTAACGCCACTTTCAGCTAGTTTCGACTTTATCGCAGAGGTCAGTTTTAATTGGTCGAGGAAATGGGAGTTGCCGTAGAGAACCACCTTCTTTAGACAAAAAAAATAATTTCATACATTACCATGACCAAAACAAAATAAAATTAAATTAAAAGACACAGAAAACTAAAGAAAATCTAGGGGAGTAACAATAAAGCATCCCGGTTCATCCTCTACCAAATAGAACCAAAATTTTTGTTTATAGAATCTTTCTTAATATAGAATAACGAAATCAATAGTATATACTTGTAGATATTAATGAATGTTTAGACTATGCCTGTCCAAGCCATGCTTATTGTAACAATACTATTGGCAGTTTTACCTGCACCTGTGAAGACGGCTTCTATGAATCTGGAGGAGCATGCCTAGGTATTTTAAAGATGCAGTACTTATATATAGAAGCTTAAGATTAAATTAATTTAAATCGTTGACACGAATCATGTACCAGTAATCCTCAGGAGGGCAGCCTTAGAATTTCACTTTAACAAGGTCTCTCTCATCATATCTAAATTGAAAATTAGACGAATTCTACTTTTAAAAACATTATAAATATACTAAAGTGAAATGTCTTAATAATTTTTGACAAATGATAGGATAGATCTGTCAAAGAATATAAATTTGAAACATTACCTCAATTTTAATATGGAACAAATGAATAACTTTAGTATGATCTCGAACTAAATGTTTTTGCATTTCTGCTGTTCTCCACAGTCCTGCTTAAGTCTTGTTTGTTTTCCTTCTTGAATTCTAGATATAGATGAATGCTCAGATCCAGACGTATGTTCCAACCATTCCACATGTATAAATATAGATGGTGGGTTTTACTGTGTATGTGATCACGGATATCAAAATATAGGTGGTATATGTACAGGTGGGTTAATTGTTGATATTCTTTATAAATAAATCTCAAAATTACATACCAAAATAATGTTGAAAGATAAAAAAAAAACACCAAAAAACAATAAGACTATATATATATATATACAACGAAATTTGTTTTACATGCACACGTATAAAAATTGCGGTTTTTATCCAACGCAATCATAGGTTTGAACGTAGTTTTCAATTTAGACTTGTTTATATTTTTTCGTTTGGGCTTGTATCATATTTTCCCTCCGGTTTATATGATCCGTTCATCCTATATTGACTCTTAAAATTCAAGAGTCTATCTGAAATTGACGGTAAATTATATGGCCTTTCAAATACCGTTTCGATCCCTAATATCACTGAAGAGACATATATTGTCGAAATCTAGATCTGGTGTACAAAAAAAATATTGACACCTTGTGTTTGTGGCATAACATCTTGGCCACAAGTTTATTGTTTTATGTTTAGTATTAAATTTGTATTAAGATCCATTTTGTTACATCTCGTGATCAATTTTATTTGGCAATCGCCAATGGCAGTCAGCAGGGTTTAAGAACATCAGTTGTTCGACCTGTTAGTCAAATGCGTTTTGTTTAAATATACTTTTTCACATTTTTTAGTCTTTTGGAAAATGTTGTTTGTGCTGTATTTAGACCCTTCTACAACGAAATTTGTTTTACATGCACACGTATAAAAATTGCGGTTTTTATCCAACGCAATCATAGGTTTGAACGTAGTTTTCAATTTATACTTGTTCATATATATATATATCTAAAGTAAGATGATTAGAAAATAATGTACATCAGGTGCAATTATTTTGTGTATTATATGTCTGGATGATCTGCCTTAACTGGTTTTGTTCAGAAATGTATTTGCATCTATTTTCTTTGTTTTACAGACATAAATGAATGTTTGCAAGACGTTTGCCCTTCTGATTCTACGTGTAACAATACAGATGGAAAATATATATGCACATGTAATACTGGATTTGTAAAGTCACAAGACGCATGTGAAGGTCAATATATTCTTATTTGATTATACTTTCAAAACCTTAGTATCATCATTCTTTGGAAATTTAAAACAGCGGTATACTACTGTTGCCTTTATTTATTTTTAAACATTTTTTAAAAGGTTATACAATAGTACTGCAGCCGCGGCCTTGTAGACATTTAGAGAAAATATGTAAGATTTTGCATTGAGTATATAAACTATATTGTCATGAATTTAAAGGAATGTTTAAATGAAGCAACGCATTGTAGGTACCGTTCAGTTTGTACACTGAAAGGGCTTGAATCGGTTTATAACTCTTTACTTTTCACAAAATAAACTGAAAAGTATGTACATTTTTTAATAACACGTCCTTTAATCTCAACGACACGTGCAGTTATAAAGAAAATACATAAATATCATCGTCGTTTTTTACTGCAAAATAAGACACTTTCCTTGGTGGTATGAAATCATTTAAGAGAGAATGTATTACAAAAGAATTAGGAAAGCGAAAAGGTACTTGTTCAATACATGGTACCGGTATACCATTCGTTTTAATTCATTTACCATATTTGTTGCAGATATAAATGAATGTTTGAATAGCCCATGTCCTATGAACTCTGTTTGCAACAACTTGAAGGGTAGTTATGGTTGTACCTGTAGAGCTGGTTACCAGGATTTCGGTGGTGACTGTATAGGTATTTTATGATATTGTGTACAAAAACATTGCAATATTCGGAAAAAAAATATAGTACAAAAATGGTGAATTCAAGTTTTGTTTAATTGTTACGAAGTTCGAAAAAAAATTATACTAATATTACTTAAATAGTCTACCAATTCAAAATATAGGTAAAATGCTGAAATTTAAACTTTCCATTTTTTTTTTAAAGCAATGGAAGGGTACTTCCGATTAATTTATTTGCTGATAATATTTTTGCACTCGATTTCGTGTAAAATATTTCATGTGAATGCAGAAAATAACATAATTTTAAAACAAGAGTATCAAACATGACAATATCGTAATCCTAAATGTGTTCAAACTTATTTTTATTGAAATATTATTATGTTATATCGTATAGACAATATTGAATTTTAAATGCAGTGAAACCTGAATAATAATATTAAGACTGTTTCGTACAACAGAAAGCCTAAAGATAATATTATAGTCTTGACTGATCGGAAATAAAATTAACTTTGCGAATTTCATTGTAAGCACTGTTATCCCATCTAGTGAAAGGGTCTTTTTGTAGATGTCAATGAATGTCAGAATAACCCATGTCCAGATCATTCAAGCTGTTCAAACACTAATGGAAGTTTTACCTGTACCTGCTTGATTGGTTACATTAACACAGGAACGGAATGCCGCGGTGAGTAAACTTTCTTTTGCGAGTGGTATCATTAGCTAAGAAAATGAATGAAGATTGAAAAAAAGACTCCTCATCATTAATGTTTTAAATAAATTAGATTTGCATTATGAATTTCAAAATTCAAACCAATTGATGATTCTTTTTTTTTCTTCGATTGTAAATGTAATTATATTAATTTTGAATATAATCTCACCTTATCAATATAACATGTTAATGTGAACGTGTAAATATTTTTCAGATGTTAATGAATGCTTGTATGGTATCTGTCCGTCACAATCAGAATGTATTAACACCGATGGCAGCTACATGTGTAACTGTTCTTCTGGTTATCAGATGATCAACAAGCAGTGCGAAGGTAAATTTCATAATCTTAAAATAAATTAGTTTGTTTTAATAATTTAATTTGACAATACAAATAACATGAAAATGCATCATCTATTACAAACATTTACAAACAACATATCATAACATCATAGCTTTCCACACAATTGTTTATGACTTACTCATTTATTGGAAACAGTAATTGAAGTGATGTTTTGATAATCTGATCATTACATTAGTGAATATCAAATTCATAACTTCATAAAAGTGTTTTTGTTAGACCAAATGTCTGAAATTGTTACACTTTCGTCTTAATCTATATTTCAGATTTAGATGAATGTCTGTCTTCTCCATGTTCGGATCATACAGAGTGTATCAACACGATTGGTAGCTATACATGCAACTGTATACCAGGATATCAGTTGCTGAATGGACAGTGTCAGGGTATTATGTTATTTTAATTCATTAGAAATTAATGTATAGTTGTGTTTGATTTCAAAATAACATATTAAGTCTGGAGAATGAATGTTTGTAGATTAAGATGGTTAAGATGATGACAAAAGTAAACTATTTATGATCACTTTTATATTAAGAACTAAAAGAATTTTCCATTTGCAGGATTGTTCCAAATTTACTGATAATTTAAATTGGTTTGTGCTCATTCAGATTTGTGATAATTTAAAAAAAAAATATATTTGTAAATTATTTTTTCATGCGATATTATTTCAGTCTTAAGGGTTTTAGTTGTTCACTGTGTTCATATCAATTGTAAGAGTATGATTGAAATATGATTATAAACATTTAAACCATAAAATTTTAAAATGTTACAGACATTGACGAATGTAAGGAGAGTTCTTGCCCGTCCCATTCCAATTGTACCAACACCGACGGAAGTTATTGGTGTGGATGTCATGATGGGTTCTATCAAGAGAATGATTTTACTTGTCTAGGTATGTATCTTTAATTAAAGTATATGTTGCTATCCTTACCATGAGCAAAAGAGCGTGCTACCGATATAACGACCGCAAAAAATACAATAAGGTATTGACAGGAATTCAATAATATCACCAAGCAGAAAGAATTGAAAACAAGTTCCACATTTCACCTTTGGTCCGATTTGCGGAAGTAATGTCAATACCTAAGTTAATCTTAAAAGAGGGGTGATAGATACCAGAGGGACAGTCAAACTCATAGATTGAAAATAAACTGACAACGCCATGGCTTAAAATGAAAAGGACAAAATACAAATAATAGTACACAATACACAACATATAAATCTAAAGATTAAGCAACACGAACTTAACTGTTGGTTTATGTATTTTCGTCGATTGTTTGAAAAATGTGTTTTGATACCTAATTTTATTCATATCGTGGATTTGACATTTCTGAAAACTAGAATTTTTGTAAATTCTTTTACATGAACTATGTTACCAGTAAAACTTTCCGACAAACTTTTCATCAGGTGATGATCAAACCTTCTTTGCAAGAAAAATACCAAAAGACATACAAATGTACACAAAACACAACATAGAAATTCCATTCTCATTTTTATGATAGAGGTCACAATTTTTAAAACTGTCGAAAAGATAAATATAACTTGTTAATTTTGGAAAGAAAATACGCACATCTTTATTCATTTACTATAAAATCATATAGTCATCTTTATACTTACCTATAATCATATAGTCATCTTTATACTTTCCTATAATCATATAGTCATCTTTATACTTACCTATAATCATATAGTCATCTTTATACATGTGGAGCAGGATCTGCTTACCCTTCCGGAGCACCTGAGATCACCCCTAGTTTTTGGTGGGGTTCGTGTTGTTTATCTTTAGTTTTCTATGTTGTGTCGTGTGTACTATTGTTTTTCTGTTTGTCTTTTTTATTTTTAGCCATGGCGTTGTCAGTTTGTTTTAGATTTATGAGTTTGACTGTCCCTTTGGTATCTTTCGTCCCTCTTTTATACTTACCTATAATCATATAGTCATCTTTATACTTACCTATAATCATATAGTCATCTTTATACTTTCCTATATTCATATAGTCATCTTTATACTTTCCTATATTCATATAGTCATCTTTATACTTTCCTATATTCATATAGTCATCTTTATACTTTCCTATATTCATATAGTCATCTTTATACTTTCCTATATTCATATAGTCATCTTTATACTTTCCTATATTCATATAGTCATCTTTATTTTCCTATATTCATATAGTCATCTTTATACTTTCCTATAATCATATAGTCATCTTTATACTTTTCTATGTTCGGCAATTGTTGTTTTTAATTTCTTCATATGGACTTTGTGCAGATCTACAAATATTTGAGTTGGGGATGAAGATCACGAAATTAAATGGAAGTCAGGCTGTATATACCTCTGATATGCAAAGTTCGTCATCACCTGTATATCAGCAATTGCTGAAACAGTTACAAAGTTCCGTAAGTGAATATGATATATATAGTGTATATGTAGTAGTAATTGCAAACAGTTTTAAATAGAATAAGTTTGAATGATCAAGTGTTATTCTTTTGTTCTCCTTTAAGAAGTGCTGTCCTACTACTTTTGAATTCAAAACAAAAAATTGACTTTTATAATGCATTAATTTTAGGCGCAAACATATCTCGTCAGCACATTAATAATTAATAATTCAATTCAGCAGTAATTTATTTCAAAAACTTTTGACCACAGTTCCAACAGATAATGGAGTCCAATTTTATGAACGAAACATACAAAGACGTTGCAATTCATAGCGTTCTGCCTGGCAGTATCATAGTGGATATATATGTATACTACAAATTAACAACAAACGCTTCGGCAATGGATCTGTATACAGCTGTCACTGACGGAGGTGGTGATTTTCTAGATTATGGGATAGAGTTCTCATCAGACAACTTGACTGTTCAAGGTATTTATATTTTTACAGATAAAAAAAGTTTGATAGGTTTAGAATTAATTGTGGATATTTTTTTATAATTTCTTTAACAAGAAATATGTTATCAGTAAAAATTTGAGGCAGACTTTTCACCAGGTAATGAACACACCTTTTGTGCAAGAAAAAGACAAAAAGACAAACAACTGTACACAAAACACAACATAGAAAACTATAGTCTGAGCAACACGGAAACCTACCAAAAATACGAATTGGTCTGTTCCACCAAAAGGGTAAGACGATCAACATCCAATATGGCACCCGTTATGTATACAAATCAGGTCCACATGAAGGTCAACTTTAAAATATAGGGTTTTTACAATATCAACAAATGCATCTTTGCTTTCTTATTTCAGATATCAATGAATGCGAAAGTTCTCTTTGGAACGACTGCGACTTGAATGCAGATTGCACGAATTATGAGGGCCGTTATAATTGTACATGTAAAACAGGATATTTGGATATATCAGTAGATACAAGTCGGCCTGGACGTTCATGTGGAAGTAAGAATAAATATGTTACATTGAAAAGTATAAAGATAAATATATATATATATATCACTTTATATTCTTCTTTTTTAAATCTATAGTTTTATTCACCAGGCTTTGTTTCATAGCGGGTTGGCATTTGTAATTGGATTAAAACAAACTTTAAATGATTCAAATTGTATTTCATTTTTAAATTTGCATTGCAATATGAAAGTGTTTTTTAAACACACAGAAAGGAAAAGAGTTAGATAAATGCCATATAATATGATCCGGAATAAGTACACCTATTTCCAAATCTGTTAAATGAGGGCAAGTAATCTTATATTATAGGTGAATAAAAAATGATGGTATAAGTACTAACATTTAAATTTCAACGAGAAGATTTTTCTGAAAGTTACAAAACGATGATTTAAACTGTCTTATGTTTACGAACTTCAAATTCATAAGACAGGACAACACTTTTCAACAAACATGAATTGTACATGTTCATGGCGTTAATCGATGAAGTTTTCAGCACATACACTTAAGTTTTTCTTTTTTAAATTGTAGTGATTGATAATGACAATGTCGATCCTATCAGTGGTGTGAAGCTTGCCTGTAATAAACATTATTACAAACTATCAGACATAGTTACATGTACAGTAACGTTAAAGAGAGGATCAGACGTATCATATCACGTGGATTTTGGTGACGGTACAAGTTCTAGTTATACTGATCCAGAGATGTTGTCATTCATGTCACCTTGGTCCTTTTCTCATGAGTAAGATATGTTATTGCCATATTTTCCTTACAAAAACTTGGGCATATTAATGTTTAACTACATAATACCGTTGGTGTTGTTTGAATAACGAAATCATTAGTAAAAGTAGTGAAGTAACTAAGGCTATTATATATTATTTTTTTTCTATTTGGGTGACTTAAAGAATCTGTTTTGAACATACGAGCAGATGGTTACTAGATAGTGATATTTGGTAAGCCATTTTGAGGTTATAATGAAATGCCGTTCTCAAGAAAAACTGGTGATTCTACTATATATGAGTTTTAAAATTTTCTTTCAAAATGTAATGCTAACATAATTTCACTAAGGTTGACTTCCAACCCTCTGACGTGAAATAAAACATATACGTTCATTAACAAAATCAATCAGCAAAGGAATAATACACGTGAAAATAGTAGTTTGAAGTCACAACTAAACTATCGTAAACACAAAACAAAATATTGGAGGTAAACAGATTTCAGCAAAATAAACTTAAAAAAATGGTTGCTGAGATCGTGGACATACTTCATTCATCTTAATTTATTAATCAAGTACAGCAAAGGAGTAAATAAAAATGTGTACTATATTTTCTACTTACTGTTTTAAGGTATACGAATGAAGGGAATATAACAATAACCGTAAATGCAACAAATGCCAACAGTCATTTTCATACCAGTACAGAAATCATCATGCAGAAAGTAATTGCTGGCCTTGTTCTGAACACAACACAGCTTGATCCAGTGTATTCTGGATACTTAATGATTGACATAATTTCTTCAGAATATATCTACAGTAATATACTTCTTCAAATAAACTTTGGTGACGGCGAAATCTCAAACCAGATTGTTGCAAAATTTCAACAAATATCAAAATACCATTATTATGACGTGGGAACATACATTTTAAAAGTGAATATATCTAATCTTGTGAGTTATCAGATAATAGAGTCCAACTATACTGTGGATGAAGTTGTCCATGATCTAACTGTGATAGCAAACTCGTATGCAATTAAACCAAACAGTGATGTGATTCTTACCATACGGACCAGTAACGGATCAAATTTAAATTTTGACATATTTGTCAACGATGAAAACTATGACACCGTATATCTCAGAAATGAGAAACGTGGAATAACATTGTTCTATCACACAGTATTAATAAATAAAGTTGGGATATATAATGTGTCTGTTGTAGCCTCAAATAATATTTCTTCTGAAACTTTTACCATCAAGGACCAGGTATATGTCGAAAATGAAGTGCAGGATTTGATTTTATCTACAGATCCTGTAATTGCTAATCCACCTGGAGACATATTTTTGACAGTGGATTACAACGGAATCATAACTCCACCATCACACGTGACATGCAATGTTACGTTCGGAAACATATATTCGGATATATTTTACATAAACCAGATGCAAGTTGGTAAATCGGAACAATTCAACATTAAATATGATAATGCCAGCTTTATTGGGGAACTTAAGATAGATATGAACTGCTTGAACAAAATAAGTCACATGTCACTTACCACGTGGACTTCTCTACAACAACCAATTTCCGGTATATCTATTCACCACAGCATACCGTATATTCCATCCGGAAATTCTATTGACTTCATGTTTAACATTGAAAGCGGAAGTAAAGTCAAATACAACTATTCTGTAGGAGATGGTACAGAATATTCTGATAATATAAATCAGGACTCTGTTAGTAACTTTCAAATAAATAGAACTCAAAAATATAATCAAAAAGGCAAATTTCAAATAATATTCCATGCTAGCAATAGCGTATCTCAAAAATATGCAGAAGCTTATGTATGGGTGTTAGAAGCTGTGACAGGACTGAAAATTACAAAATACTTTTATTTGTCGGATCACAGCTCAGACGTTAGTTTCGGTTATGGAGATGAAGAAAATATTTATCCAACTGAAAGAGATATAACATTTGATGCCTCAACCGTGAGCGGAAACAATATAAAGTATGTGTGGGATTTTGGAAATAATTTTGTTAGGGAAACTGAAGATCCTACCTTGACATATCAATTTATAAATGGCGGAAATTTTAAAGTTATTGTAAACGCCAGTAATCAACTGTCGCATATCACTAGATCATTCAATATGTCCATTTACCAGACGGTCTTGATTTCAACGTTAAGTAACAACGGACCTACAAATGCATTTGAAACTATTACGTTTACTCTTCACTTTAGTCAACCTGGTACAGAATCTTGCTATAAATGGGACTTGGGTGATAAATCACCAATTGTTTTGTATGGTGAGAAGAACTGTGAAGAAATTGCAACGTCATTGAATTATAAATACATGTACTGGAAGCCGTCCTCAAGTCTTATTCATACTCATATGTACCGTAAAAATTCAACATATCAAGTGTTACTTACAGGAACTAATCTTATTTCATCTAAAAATATATCATCGATGGCCATAATAAGTGGAATAAGTTGTTTTTACCCGGATGTTCATATAAACGGAGGTGGACAAGATATTGATGGACCAGAGGTTATCCAGAAATCACAGAGGATAACACTAGAAAGTTCTGCAGAGGTTAATTGTAAAGTTTCACAGACGGTTTCATATCTTTGGAATATTTACAAAATTAGCCAAGGAGAAACCTTTCAAGATTATATATTTGAAAACTACAAGATAGAAGATTCTGTTGAATTAGATAACTTGAATTTAGTTTTCATACCAAGAACACTACCGATTGGGCAATACCGAATTAATTTAAACGTTTCAATGACTGAAATTTACGGATTGTCAGCTAAAGATTTCACCTACATAGAAATTATACCAACTCCTCTCAAGGTTAAAATAAGCGGCGGCAATGCTAGAGTTGTTGGTTATAATCAAATGTTGATTGTGAATGCAGGGGAACAATCATTTGACCCAGATATTGATGACCCTAACAACAAGACAGGAATGAGATTTATATGGAAATGCCGACAATCCACAGAGGCGTATGGAGAAAAGATTTCACAGATTGATATTCCTGAATGGGATATATATGTCAATATGACAAGACAGGATGGGTGTTTTGGAACAGGTATTGGCATCCTGCCATTTCACGAGTCACAATTGAAAATCAGTACTCTGTATTTAGAACCAAATACAGAGAATGTGTTTGAAGTAGAAGTGTATAAAGATGACAGAATGGGTTCGTTTGAACAGTTAGTTTATGTTGTTGAAGGAGATCCACCAACGCTTATCATTACGTAAGTGTTTATTTTTGTGTGGTTATCTTGGTGTCAACCTATCAAGAGTATGATACTTAACAAATCTCATTTAGAAACAGGTCAAAAATATTTTATAGGGGAAATTATTTGTCAAAATGCACATCTTGATTATCAGAATAATTTCCACTTGGTGTTACTAATTGAATATAACAATAAAATCTATGTGAGGCAGTTTTATAAAAATTCCAGCCACTACAATGACAGATGTATAGAGACAAAAACAATTAAAAACCAATTGTTCAGAGAACAATTGTAGGTCTTTCCACTAGAAAAGATCTATTTTGATATTGAAATATTAAAAATCAGTTTAAAATGTTAGTTCCTATGGCTGTATGATGTATTTATATGAATTTAAAGCAAAGGTCAAAATCTAGAACGTCATATTGACCTATGACCTTGACCTCAATTTCAAGTTCACAAACCAAGGACCTTAAATCAAAAGACCCAAGGTCTTTAATATGTTTGGTTTATTAGTAATATCACTTTACGCGTAATTCTAAATGTAAGATGGGCAAAAACTCCTATTTATTGCCTGCGCACCCTTTCAATCAAAATATACAAGTAAGGACATGTCGCAACTAACAATTTATGAAAAATTATTTGTCGATATGTCATAAGGTATTTGAAAATAAATGAAAATAAGCCAAAATCTAAATTTAGAATATGACCTTGACCTTTGACCTTGACCTCATTTTTATTATTTTGGACCAAGGACCCCAAATCTAAAGACCCTATGTCTTTATCACTTATGGTTTACCATTTAGAAATGCATATCACTTAATTTAAGGGAAAAGGGGGAATAACTCTCATATGGAGTCTCCGTAAAGCTTCGGTCCAATGAATATCCTAATCCTGAAGATGTAACTAGCAATTTGGTAAAATAAATTTGTCGTAATCTTTAACGGTTGCGAAGGAGTAGTGGCCACAAGAAAAACAGTGTTTGGGGAGATAACTCTTACAACGTAAAGTATTTTGTTACACAGTTGTAAATTTTTAAAGCGTATAAACTATACGATACCATATTCCAAATATCTAAGCGACATCTTTTGAAACATCAATAATACGCAAGAAAAAAAATTAGGCGGAAGAAAAAAAAAAAAAAAAATAATAATAATTAAAAACCAATTGTTCAGAGAACAATTGTAGGTCTTTCCACTAGAAAAGATCTTTTTTGATATTGAAATATTAAAAATCAGTTTAAAATGTTAGTTCCTATGGCTGTATGATGTATTTATATGAATTTAAAGCAAAGGTCAAAATCTAGAACGTCATATTAACCTATGACCTTGACCTCAATTTCAAGTTCACAAACCAAGGACCTTAAATCAAAAGACCCAAGGTCTTTAATATGTTTGGTTTATTAATAATATCACTTTACGCGTAATTCTAAATGTAAGATGGGCAAAAACTCCTATTTATTGTCTGCGCACCCTTTCAATCAAAATATACAAGTAAGGACATGTCGCAACTAACAATTTATGAAAAATTATTTGTCGATATGTCATAAGGTATTTGAAAATAAATGAAAATAAGCCAAAATCAAAATTTAGAATATGAACTTGACCTTTGACCTTGACCTCATTTTTATTATTTTCGACCAAGGACCCCAAATCTAAAGACCCTATGTCTTTATCACTTATGGTTTACCATTTAGAAATGCATATCACTTAATTTAAGGGAAAAGGGGGAATAACTCTCATATGGAGTCTCCGTAAAGCTTCGGTCCAAATGAATATCCTAATCCTGAAGATGTAACGAGCAATTTGGTAAAATAAATTTGTCGTAATCTTTAACGGTTGCGAAGGAGTAGTGGCCACAAGAAAAACAGTGTTTGGGGAGATAACTCTTACAACGTAAAGTATTTTGTTACACAGTTGTAAATTTTTAAAGCGTATAAACTATACGATACCATATTCCAAATATCTAAGCGACATCTTTTGAAACATCAATAATACGCAAGAAAAAAAATTAGGCGGAAGAAAAAAAAAAAAAAAAATAATAATAATTAAAAACCAATTGTTCAAAGAACAATTGAAGGTCTTTCCACAAGTAGAGATCTATTTTATTATCAAAATATTAAAAATCAATCTAAAATGTCAGTTCCTATGACTTTATAATGTATAAATATGAATTTAAAGCAAAGGTCAAAATCTAGAACGTCCTATTAACTTTTGACCTTGACCTCAATTTCAAGGTCACCAACCAAGGACCTCAAATAAAAAGACCCTTGGTCTGTAATATGTATGGTTAATGAGTTATATTACTTTAGGCATGATTTTAAATATAAGATGGGCGAAAACTCTCATTTATTGATTACGCACCCTTCCAACCAAAATTTATAAGTTACAACATGTCGCAACTCACCATTTAGTAAAAATAATTTGTCAATATCTTTCACGGTTGTTGAAAATAAGAGAAAATAAGCCAAAATCAAAATTTAGAATATGACCTTGACCTTTGACCTTGACCTTATTTTCATTTTTTTGGACCAAGGAACTTAAATCCAAAGACCCTAGGCCTATATCACTGATTGTTTACCAGTTAGAAACACATATCACTTATATCATATGCATAAGGGTAAATAACTCTCATATGGAGTCTCCGGATAGCTTCGGTTCAAATGAATATCCTAGTCCTGAAGAAGTAACGAGCAATTTGGTAAAATAAATTTGTCGTAATCTTTTTTGGTTGCGAAGTAGTAGTGGCCACAAGAAAAACAGTGTTTGGGGAGATAACTCTTATAACGTAAAGTATTTTGTTACGCGGTTGTAAATTTTTAAAGCGTATAAACTATACGATATCATATTCCAAATATCTAAGCGACAACTTATTAAACAACAATACTACGCAAGAAAAAAAATTAGGCGGAAGAAAAAAAAAAAAAAAAAAAATAATAATAATAATTAAAAACCAATTGTTCAGAGAACAATTGAAGGTCTTTCCACAAGTAAAGGTCTATTTTGATATTGAAATATGAAAAATCAGTTTAAAATGTTAGTTCCTATGGCTTTATGATGTATTTATATGAATTTAAAGCAAAGGTCAAAATCTAGAACGTCCTTTTAACCTATGACCTTGACCTCAATTTCAAGGTCACAAATCAAGGACCTTAAATCATAAGACCCTAGGTCTTTAATATGTTTGGTTAATGAGTAATACCACTTTACGCGTAATTCTAAATGTAAGATGGACAAAAACTCCAATTTATTGTATGCGCACCCTTTCAACCAAAATATACAAGTAAGGGCATGTCGCAACTAACAATTTAGGAAAAAATATTTGTCAATATGTCATACAGTATTTGAAAATAAGTGAAAATAAGCCAAAATCAAATTTTAGAATATGACCTTGACCTTTGACCTTGACCTTATTTTCATTTTTTTGGACCAAGGATCTCAAATCAAGAGACCCTAGGTCTCTATCACTTATGGTTTACCAGTTAGAAACGCATATCACTCATATCAAATGCATAAGGGGAAATAACTCTCATATGGAGTCTCCAGATAGCTTTGGTCCAAATGAATTGCCTAATCCTGAAGAAGTAACGAGCAATTTGGTAAAATAAATTTGTCGTAATCTTTTACGGTTGCGAAGGAGTAGTGGCCACAAGAAAAACAGTGTTTGGGGAGATAACTCTTACAACGTAAAGTATTTTGTTACGCAGTTGTAAATTTTAAAAGCTTATAAACTATACGACATCATATTCCAAATATCTAAGCGACATCTTTTGAAACATCAATACTACGCAAGAAAAAAATTTAGGCGGAAGAAAAAAAAAAAAAATAATAATAATAATCAGAACAAATACAATAGGTCTTTCCACGGAAAAGTGGAAAGACCTAATAATAATAATAATCAGAACAAAACCTATAGGTCTTTCCACGGAAAAGTGGAAAGACCTAATAATAATAATAATCAGAACAAATTCAATAGGTCTTTCCACGGAAAGGTGGAAAGACCTAATAATAATCAGAACAAATTCAATAGGTCTTTCCACGGAAAGGTGGAAAGACCTAATAATAATCAGAACAAATTCAATAGGTCTTTCCACGGAAAGGTGGAAAGACCTAATAAATCTGCAAATTTATGACAGAAGATACTCACAAACAACTGTAGTTAACACACGATATTTAATTCGATATTCCAGAGCTGGCCTTTCCTTTCATGATTGCTTTGATAGGGGCTGCTTTTTTCACGGTATGTATTGAAGGCAAGAGTTCTTTGTAGTTAGATTGAATTCATCCCTTCGATTAATTTACGGACGATTTCATAAGGTTGTTGACTTTGTTACAGTTGATCACGAATATGTTCCAATAATCATAGCAACAAACCCATTTACTTTTCCTCGTTTGAGACATCATTGAATGAGATTTATCACCTAATTTTTACTCAATATGCAGCAAAGTGGTGTCACATTTTGAACAGGATCTACTGGGTTTACCTCCCAGTTATGATTCACAAATATATAAACTATAGCCATTGGGGAATGTAAACTACTGTCTTGTAAGTGAAAAGTTTGGCTGGCTATATATTAATCAGTGTTAACCCACCATTTTCTTCCGACAATGTCTGTACTGAGGGGGAGGACAGGGGTAAGGGAGACAGGGAGAAAGGGGGTAGGAGAAAGGAGAAAGGTGTGGGAGAAAGGAGAAAGGGGGTAGGAGAAAGGAGAGGAAGGCTGGGAAAAAGCAGAAAAGGTTGGAGAAAGGAGAAAAAATAAAATATCTCTCCTTTTAAATAAAATTCTAATATTTCAAGAAAAAATATCTCAAAAGGAGATGTTTTATTCTAATGGGAGAAAGGAGAACGGGGGTAGGAGAAAGGAGAAGAGGGGGGAGAAGGGGGCCAAGTGAGCTTTTCTCATCACTTTGTGTCCGTCGTCCGTCGTCGTAGTCGTTAACTTTTTACAAAAATCTTCTCCTCTTAAACTACTAGGCCAAAATGGGTACCCCCTGTCCTCCACCTCTGTACTTAGTCAGTCATACGATAGTCGTTTTTCGCTGGTTCCATTGGCTGATAACGTTTGATTTTGTCAGTTTTTATTGACTTCCCCTTTTTAGCTCACCTGGCCCGAAGGGCCAAGTGAGCTTTTCTCATCACTTTGTGTCCGTCGTCCGTCGTCGTCGTCGTTAACTTTTTACAAAAATCTTCTCCTCTTAAACTACTAGGCCAAATTAAACAAAACTTGGCCACAATAATTATTAGGGTATCTAGTTCATAAAATTTGTCCGGTGACCGAGCCAACCAACCAAGATGGCCGCCATGGCTAATAATAGTACATAGGGGTAAAATGTAGATTTTTGCTTATATCTCTGAAACCAAAGCATTTAGAGCAAATCTGACATGAAGTAAAATTGTTTATCAGGTAAGATCTATCTGCCCCGAAATTTTCAGATGAATCCGAGAACACGTTATTGGGTTGCTTCCCCTAAATTGGTAATTTACGGAAATTTTGCTCTTTTTGGTTATTACCTTGAATATTATTATAGAAAGAGATAAAATGAAAACAGCATAAATGTTTAGCAAAGTACCTTCTACATTTAAGTCAACATGATCAAAATGGTCAGTTGACCCCTTAAGGCGTAATTGCCCTTTATAGTCAATTGTTAACAATTTTTTGGTAAATTTTTGTAATCTTTTACAAAAATCTTCTCCTCTGAAGCTACTAAGACAAATTTAACCAAACTTGTCCACAATCATCAATAGGGTACCTAGTTTAAAAAACGTGTCCGATGACCCCGCCCGTGAACCAAGATGGCCGACATGGCTAAAAATAGTATATAGGGTAAAATGCAGTTTTTGGCTCATATCTCTGAAACCAAAGCATTAAAAAAAATCTTCAGTAGATAAAATTGTTTGTAAGGTCAAGATCAATCTGCCCATAAATTTTCAGACCAATAGGGCAACTTGTTATTGGGCTGCTGCCCCTGAATTGGTAATTTTAAGAAAATTTTGCAGCTTTTGGTTATTATCTTGAATATTATTATAGATAGAGATAAACTGTAAATAGAATTAATGTACAGCAAAGTAAGAGCTACAAATAAGTCAACTTGGCCAAAGTGGTCAATAGACCCCTTATGGAGTTATTGTCTTTCTAGTAAAGTTTTAACAATTTTCATAAATTTTGTAAATTTTGTAAATTTTTACAAAATCTTTTCCACTGTCACTTCTGGGCCAATTTCATTATAGATAGAGATTATTGTAAGCAGCAAGATTGTTCAATATAGTAAGATCTACAAACACATCACCAACATCAAAACACAATTTCGTCATGAATCCATCTGTGTCCTTTGTTTAAATTTAATATGCACATAGACCAAGGTGAGCGACACAGGCTCTTTGGAGCCTCTAGTTAAATTAACTATGAATTACTGTATTTTGGTTATACTTTTTTTTATATAGATATACATAAGTATAAATAGATATGGTTTATGTAATAGCATTTGTTTTATATATGCTTTAATGGTGTGCATATCCTCAGATGTCGATGCAAATGAAGTTGTTAGCACCAATTTGAAAGTCGTATTCAATATTCAATCAGCTATCCTATTTTTGTGCGATAATTTTCGTTAATCTTAATTTTTCCTTCTAATGGTTTGTTACCAATTATTTTTGTTATTACCCTTATTCCGTTTTAACTGAGTTGGTAATAATAACAATAACAAGGAAATTGTCTTAGTTATTATTTATATACTTTGCAGTTGCCATGTAAATTGCAAATCTAAGATGAATCCTTCTGGTGAATTCACTCTTTCGGTCACGTGTGTTGAATGTACTAACTACGATAAAGAGGAGTACAAATGGAGCCTTTATCTGAAGAATGAGACCTTAGGAGGTTTCTATCCCGTCAATAACTTAGATGGTCTGACCGAAGCAGGTATATTTATAGACATGTATATGTATTAAAACTGTAGTTGTCTAAAGTACGTGCATGAAATTATTTGTTCAGTAGACTAAATTTTTCAAAAAAATAAAATGCAATAAATCACAAAAACACTTTAAAATTTATCTTTTGCAAGTGATATTACCAGTCGGAAATGATAGAAATTCATTATTTAAATAATACGAGATATTTGAGACAACATAATGTTATTTCAAAGAATTTCTGATTCAATAAGACGTTAATATTCTTCTAGTTACTATCGAAATTAGAATTATTGTTAATTTATTTTTTCTTATAGTTTTCACTAAGTTAGAGTGTACATTAATCTCTGATGCAAATGATTTATGTAGATATAAAATAGGCAAATTTTCTGCAGAAATTTAACTTGTTAAAATGAACAACTTATCTCAATTTTATCTTGTTATGACCTTTTAGTAACAAAATTTAAGAAAAATATTGAAATCAGAGGTGATAAGTCAGATAGGATTTTACAGTATTTTACCTTATTGTACTTTTGCAATTATAAAGAAATTTTATCGTTTTTTATTTAGAATCCTTCTCAAATTTAGTCATAACTCTCATTTGACCTATTGACAAGTTTGATCATGAATAGTTTGTATTTCAGGGACATCCTCTCAGGCAATAAAAATCAAACAGGGATCCCTTATTGGAGGACAGATATATCGATTTAGAATAGATGGCAAAGTGTATGGTTACGCTCCTAGCTTTACTGAGTATGAATTTATTACCAATCTGCCGCCATATGGAGGAACTTGCGACATTGATCCAATATCAGGTAGAAATACACTTTTAAATTAAAATTTGCTGTTACAAAATATTAGAAATTATTATAAATTAAGGAATGTATCTCCCTCATGCAAAGCTCTGATTCCTTTCACGGATTTGGCTATACTTTTTGGACCTTTTGGATTATAGCTCTTCATCTTTTATATAAGCTTTGGATTTCAAATATTTTGGCCACGAGCATCACTGAAGAGACATGTATTGTCGAAATGCGCATCTGGTGCAAGAAAATTGGTACCGTTAATTTTATTACTACCACTGGGTCGATGCCTCTGCTGGTGGACTATTAGTCCCCGAGGGTATCACCAGCCCAGTAGCCGGTACTTCGGTACTGGCATGAAAATACGGATTTTTTGTGTTATTAAAATTTGATGTTACAAAATATTAGAAATTATTATAAATTAAGGAATGTATCTCCCTCATGCAAAGCTCTGATTCCTTTCACGGATTAGGCTATACTTTTTGGACCTTTTGGATTATAGCTCTTCATCTTTTATTTAAGCTTTGGATTTCAAATATTTTGGCCACGAGCATCACTGAAGAGACATGTATTGTCGAAATGCGCATCTGGTGCAAGAAAATTGGTACCGTTAATTTTATTAAAGCTTTAAAAGATTTGGTATTGGTTTTGCTCATTGTTGAAGGCCGTACGGTGACCTATAGTCGTTAATTTCTGTGTCATTTGGTCTCTTGTGGACTTATTAGACCGTTGGTTTTCCCGTTTGAATGGTTTTACACTAGTAATTTTGGGGCCCATTATAGCTTGTTGTTCGGTGTGAGCTAAGGCTCCGTGTTGAAGGCCGTACTTTAACCTATAATGGTTTACTTTTTAAATTGTTATTTGTATGGAGAGTTGTTTCATTGGCACTCACACCACATCTTCCTATATCTAGTTGTCACATTGGCAAATATACCACATTTTCTTTGTTTTTGTATCTAAATACTGGCGTATCATAGTTATCACCAGTACAGTTTATGTTATAATAATTTGTACTATTAGTATTACCAAAATGTGTTTTGATTTACGATTGGATGTGTCAATTTTTATTTCCTATTACTACCATTTAAAAACTTTTGAAAAAATACTTGTTAGGTCTTGTATTTAACAGTGTTAGTAAATCCTGAGAACTGTTTTCAGGTTATGCATTAGAGACAGAGTTTGAAATACGTTGTCGCGGATGGTTAAACCCTGGAGAAGAAGCAATATTAGGACGTGGTTTGTTATACAGATTTTGGTCTCGTCCGCATGGATCCTTTGATACACAGCTTTTGTATTATGGAAAAGATGCTTTCACCCCTAAGAGCAAATTCTCTCTTGGGCCTGTGGACAATGACTTCTTTCATGACGTTGTAGTTAGAATTTCCAATCCTATCGGAGAGTTCGTAGAAACGTATCTTAAAGTAAAGGTATGAACACTAAAGTCAAGTTAACTTAAAATCGTATATATCAATTGAATGGGTTAAGTTTTCTCAATTGTTAAATATAATTGTAAATGTAAATAATTGATAGATATGTTAAAAGAAAATAGCTATTATTCTACAATAGATAATAATTATTGAAGTTTGAAATCGTCATTATATAATGCAAATTCCCATTTATGACGCATCATTGAATTCACGTGGGATAATATTGTTTTCCCATCACAATGTGTGCTGAAGCTGTGTTAAAATAAACTTTTAGTTTCAGAGCGCAATTATTATTTTGTGCGTCTCATAGTACCTAATTTAAGCAAGCCACAGCAATATACGTAATCGATACAGCAGATTGCAAAATACAACCTGAAAAACAGTACTACCTGTACATATACACAAATACTTAAAGTTTTTTCAAAGTATCCTTGCTTTTGTCTTTGGAGTCACTTATATTTGCGACGCAATAAATGTATTAACGTTTAACTTTCATTTTGTAAGGTTAAAGAACCAAAGGAAGACGATGTATCGGACCTTCTTACTCTTACTAGCGGAGAATCTAATCAATTAACTACTCTGTTGTCATCTGGTAAAGCACAGGAAGCTAAGCAACTGGTGGTCGCTGTGGCATCACTGATCAATTATTCACCAGTTCTGGTAAACAATTACTTCATTGTGACCACCTTTAAAGTTCGAATTATTAAGTAAACCAAGATAATATATTAAGAAACAGTAAATATTTATGGAAGATGTTGCTTATCTTTTTTGATGATGATGATGATGATGATGATGATGATGATGATGATGATGATGATGATGATGATGATGATGATGATGATGATGATGATGATGATGATGATGATGATGATGATGATGATGATGATGATGATGATGATGATGATGATGATGATGATGATGATGATGATGATGATGATGATGATGATGATGATGATGATGATGATGATGATGATGATAGAAGTTTTAAACGACATTGACTGGCTATACAGTCCTCGCACAGTCGGTCATTTTTTTTTTTGTGAATTAGACAATCATATATTTATATCTACATTTACTTTGAATTGAAAGAACAAAATTGACTTACTATAATGAGTTATTTTATAATGAATCTGATATTGAAATTCATTTGTATAAAATTTCCTTATTCAGTTTTGATGACCAATAATACTATTATTCTGTTTGTACTCAACACCAGAAGTGTTCTATGTACCCTTACTATAGATGTCAATAGAAGAAGAAGGCTTATCATGTCTCGTATATTGGGTCTATGTTTTTCTTTACTCATTTGAATGTTCATTCTCTAGATAGGAGTTTCAAGAGCGTCACTCCTACAAATGATAACAGCACCAAATACCCCACCATCGACAGATGGTAGCACAACTAGTGGTTGGACAAACCAGACTACGACCTTGTTACCAGGAGACACGTCTATCGAACCAGGAAGTACTATTGATCCAGAAGAGGTAGAGAGATTGAGACAAGAACAGGCAGCTGAAGAAAAGAAATTAAGGACCGAGGTAATATAAATGTCATTTCTATAATTATAGAACAATTTTAATGTTACTGAACACGATATACATGCTATATTCATTTAAAGCGTTACCTAATGGTTTAACACATTCATATATTTAGTAATTTTCATTCAATGTCATAAAAAATAAATTAACAAATGACACGTATCTTTTATCCTTGATACCTAATAAAACAACATTACAGAATTTGTAAAAAATAATAATTTAATACTATCTTACAGCTTCGAACTTCCGTTATTAAAACGTTATCCTTGGAAACAGAAAGCCCTACTCTGGACTCCCTACAACAAACAGCTATGGCTTTTCGAGTCATTACTCACGAGAGTTCAGAGATATCGGATGAATCACAGGTAAAAAAAAATAAATAACAGTTTTATTGACACCATTCATGGTTTTTTTTTAATAAATAAAACAATTAAACATCACGAGAATGGTTTCATTTTTATGATTCAGCTGTTTCTTTTATTGCCCTCAGTATCTTGAGGAAACTCGCCATCTTAGAAAAGATAGATAAATCGTATAATAGTTAAAAACAGATTCTAAAATTTTCATATTTGTGAATTTACTAGCTGCTTATGCTTCTGTTTCACTAAATATTTCAAAGGGTGTTGCAGTTGATGCTATAGAGAAAATGGCTGACACGTTCCAGTTAATGGTGGAATCCGAACAAACAGAGGCACAGGGTCAAAAATACAGTACTGCGGAAGGTAATAGACCTAAAATACTTCCTAAAATATTGTTGATGGTATTATAACACTTTTAGAAATACGAAATCAACGACGGCTGTCATATGTGGAGAAGGATATAATACCCCTCTGGAGCACCTGAGATCACATCCAGTTTTTGGTGGGGTTCATGTTGATCATCAGTATTTTGATTTCTACCTTGTGTTTTATATACTTTAATTTGTTTATCTTTTTATCATTTTCTATTCAAGTTAGCCATGGCGTTGACGGTTTATTTTCGACTTATGAGCTGAAGTTGGTTAAAGTTCTATAAAGAGTTGTGAGGAGTATAGAAACATCATATATATTTTTTGTTTATTCATTATTTATAATAGGGCAATTTATTTTTGACACTTTTCATTAGATTTGAAATTTCATTTTTTTTTTAGATATGATTGCAACATTAGGAAGTATAGTCTTTGCCGCTACAGGAGAAGAAATTATGAACATCTTTAAACAGAACAGAATGGAATCGTCTGGTATCGACACAGAAACTATTATTGAACAGTCTACACAGGCAGAACGTACACAAGCAGAAACAAACAATACAACATCGTCCCCAACTATAACAGCGGAGCAAAAGAAGGCAAAGGTATAAAAATTGTTTGCAATTGTTTTGTGATATAATTGTGTCTTTTCTTTCCTTTTAATCATATTTGGAATGTTTTAAAATCTTTTAGCTCAAAAACTGTATCGTTGAATTTAAAAGAAAAATTGTCTATTAAAATGTCACGAATTTTACTTTGTAAAAAAAAAGTCTCCAAATCCAATGGTAAATAATATGAAGATATTAAGTATATAAAACATAATATTTGGCTTTTTCCAACCTTCTGTCTCTATTTTCGTATAGGTAACCAACTTAATACACAAAATATAGACACACACTGATATTTAATACGTTCTTTGTGTACTAAGGATATTTACATATTAAGAATATGTAGTATGAGAGCCAATGAGACAACTCTACACCCAAGTCATAATTTGAAAAAGTAAATCATTATAGGACAAAGTACGGTCTTTAATACGGAGCCTTGGCTCACACCGAACAGCAAGCTATAAAGGGCCTCCAAAATGACTAGTGTAAATCAGGAAAACCAACGATTTGTTTTTGTAAAAGATTTGAATTTTGATTATATTGTCAATTGAAAGTTTGATTGATTGATTGATTGATTAATGGTTCCCCGGCGTCCAGTGGCAAATATGTTATGCATGTTCTGGATGAGGACAAATTTACAATAAATACAATAGGTTATCCGGTAATATAAAGGTCAATTTGGTTGCAGGTCGGTAAAATTTAGAATTCCACTGGAAAATTAGGGTATATTGGCTAAGGACAGAAACTTAGCCTTGCAACTGACAACATAAGGACTACGTAAAGATTTGTTCCAAAAGGTTCTTAACGTGCAGAGATCGTGACAATTTCTTTACTCGAATAAGATTTAATGTCCCCATTTAGACCGAACATGGCTGCGTACTTAATGCATTCCGCACAGCCAAACGGACGCCCCACTTTTACTTCCGAACGGAAGAAGATATGTAGTCACCATATTTCTATTCCCCATTCCCCCTTGGGTGAAGAGTTGAAAATGATTTTAATCTTCAGTGCTGTACAACTTTGTACTTGTTTTCGCTTTCGATCTTTTATATCTGGGCGTCACTGGTGAGTCTTGTGTGGACGAGGCGCGTTTTTGGCTTATTAAATTTTAAACCTGATGCTTTTTGTTATTCATTAATCATGTGTTTCTTTGTCTAATACGTTTTCCTATTTATTTGTATTGTAGTCCTGTAATATTATGCTGTCATTTCTATGTTATATTTAACATTGCCATTAAAGTGCGAGGTTTGGCATGCCACAAAACCAGGTTCAACCCACCATTTTTTCGTTCGATTCCCGTTTGGGATGAAAATTTCAGGAACTCAATTTTCGGCTCTCCCTTGAAACCATCTTCGAGTATGGTCTTGAGGAAACGATGATAGTCCATCGGAAGGGGACGATAATTGGCTGGCCCGTGTTAAGAGAGAGCCATATATCTTGCACGTTAAAGACACCCTTGTAGATTTCGAAAAAGAGTAGGCTAATGCCGCTACAAGGCAGCACTCGCACCCGCAAAGTGGAAAGGGATTAATATAAGTTGCAAAACTTGTTTCCCAATCCACTATAAATAAATATGTTTAAACTAACCCACCATTTTTTCCTTTAAAAATGTCCTGTACCAAGTCAGGAATATGGCCATTGTTATATTATAGTTCGTGTCTGTGTGTGTTACAATGTAACGTTGCGTCGTTTGTTTTCTCTTATTTTTGAGTGTAAATTGACATTGCGATAAGGCGTGTCACGGTACTTGTCTATCCCAAATTCATGTATTTGATTTTGATGTTATATTTGTTATTCTCGTGGGATTTTGTCTGATGCTTGGTCCGTTTCTGTGTGTGTTAGTTACATTGTAGTGTTGTGTCGTTGTTCTCCTCTTATATTTATGCGTTTCCCTCAGTTTTAATTTGTTACCCCGATTTTGTTTTTTGTCCATGGATTTATGATTTTGAACAGCGGTATACTACTGTTGCCTTTATTAAACTCATGAGGTATAATAATTTGTAATATTTGAGAGACATTTTAAACGCCTTGAACAAAACGTTTTTAAAACGAGTTTTCTTGTTTCCGTTCATACAAAATTTCTTGGATTTAAAAAAAAATCATTTCATGGATACTTTACTTCTCTGGATTTACTAATTATATTTACAAACTCATATTTCTTTTTCTTATTTTGAACCTTTAAACTCGTATTGTGTTGTTTATCCCTAACATCAACGAATATCATACCCCACACTTGATTAAAAGTAAAAGTGTGTATTCCCCTATTTTCATTTCTACAGGTTAAAGAAATCGCATCCAAAGTTTTGAGTGTAGCAGATACGATATACCAGTCTGTGATAAAGAACCAGGCTACAGATGAACCACCTGTCATACTGCAATCTCCACTCCTTACAGTTCTAGCACAACGTAGTTCTATAGCCAAAATCAATAACTCCAATGTCGAAGCAGTCGGTGGATCGTTCAAAATGCCATCATCTGATTCACTTCTATTGAACATGGAGAATTCAACATACGTTGATGTTAAGGTGGGACATTTCGCAAAAATAAGACATTTCTATGAAAAACGTCTGCATAGTTAAAAAAAAAGGACCAATCTTCTTTTGCAAGAAATCGTGCATGAATATTGTATATCATCACCAATGAGATAATTTCATGTGAATAAAATGGGATGTAAAGTTCCATCTATAAGACAGCAACCCAATGCTACCAAAACAAAATGAACAAAAGAGGTCAACATGAGGACTTCAACAACGTAATACAAAATGTCAAGTCATAAATCGCCACGACTCTATAAAATAATAAATTGAATGAAGCTATATAATATTCTTAGTGTTTCAGTTACAAAAAAATAAACATTTTTAAAAACGAGGCGATATTTATTATAATCATTGATTGATTTAAAACATCAGAATGAAAACGTAGTATTATTTATGTTATTCATTAGAAGTTTATAGATAGTAATTCAAAAAATTATGTTTTAATATATCGCAACTTAAAACTCCCAAAAGTAAAACCATTTCCTTCTAAAAGATTGCAAATCATATAGCTTTTTGTGTTGACATGTTAAAGTAACTATATTTCTAAATTACAGGTACTTAGTTCACAAACAAACCCTTACATATGGGATGCTACAGCTAAATACATCAATAGCGCCATCGTGACGATGGACATATATGGAGACCAAGGGCAGATAATAAATGTAACTAACCTTCTGGACGATATTGTCATTGATATTTCAGTAGATTCCTCAGCACTGAATGTACAGACATTTACTCTAGATGTTGATAATTCGGATAGTTTGTATTTTCATTCTTTTAGTGTTCGTTCTAATGATAGCGTTCTAAGTATTTTGATCGAGACAGGTGAAATAAACAGGAAATTAGAAGTATTTGTGAAATTCGGAGATTTCCCGTCTGTGGTTGATCATGACTGGAATATTACAATCCCCCATTCAGTTACTGAGACGTCGGAGAAAAGTAATATTGATATGTTTGAAGAGTTGTCTCACAGGGTGTTCCTGTCACAGGAATATGTACGACAACATGGAGAAGGTATCTACTTCATTGGACTCCGAGGAGAAGGTATGGTTATAAGCCTTTTCTTTTCTTTTTTTATATTGGAATTGTTGAATTTCCATATTTTTGTGTTTAATATGAAAATAAGGAGATGATGTGTGATGTGATGTGATGTACAGTTTTATTAGAATTTTATTCTTTTTATGAATGTTATCTTTTTTCGTGGGTACCTTTTTTTCGTGGGTACCTTTTTTCGATAACCAACAGTAATTGTATTGTTGCAGATACTTGACTTTGTGGTTTTGGATTCATTCAGTTATTTTGTATTTTTTGAATTTGCATAACTAAGAAATCAACTGAATTAGTATACAAAAGGGTTATCAAAGCCTACGGTTAATTCGGAAAAGACTTGTGAACAGGTTGACTTTGATGCATCATTGGCAAGCGTGTTTTGCTACCACTGCCGTTATTCCCTTAGAAATCATTATTTTATAAAAAAAAACATTCAGAAGGAGGAAATAAACCTATTAGTACATGAGCTCAATTTCAAGGTCATAAACCAAGGACCTCAAATCAAAAGACTCTAGGTCTCTACTTTATATTGTTGATGAGTTATCTTATCATACGACTGATATAAGATATAAAAGGTGGGAAAACTCGCATCAAATGTTTGGTACCCTTTCGACTAAAATTTATGTGTTCTGACATGTCGCAACTAACAATGGTTTGAAAAATATTTTGTCGATATCTTATAAGATTTCTAAAAATGAGAGATAACAAGCCAAAATCAAAATTTTGAACATGACCTTGACCTTTGACCTTGACCTCATTTTCATTTTTTTGAACCAAGGACCTAAAATCAAAAGACCCTAGGCCTCTATCACTTATGGTTTTCCAGTTAGAAATACATTTCACTTATATCAAATAAAAAAGTGGAAATAACTCTCATATGGAGTCTTCGGGTAGCTTCGTTCAAAAGTGACCAAATCATCCTGAGGATATAACGAGCAATTTGGTAAAAGAAATTTGTCGGTTTCTTATACGGTTGTGAATATTAAGCGATAACAAAGAAAACAGTGTTCGGGGAGATATGGGAAATTGTTCGGTTAAGCAGGGTCAGTTTCAAAAGCATATAAACTGTTTGATATCATATTTCAAATATCTAAGCAACATCTTGCGAAACACAAAAACAGCGAAGGAAAAAAAATTAGGCAGACGAAAAAAATAATAATTAAAAACCAATTCTTCAGAGAACAGTTGAAGGTCTTTCCACCTGGGAGGCCCCTCATGGGGGGGGGGGGGGTCCTAGTAATCACATAATCACCATTTTTTTGCCAATATAATCACATAATCATTAAATATTTGCTTATCTTTAGTAATCAAATAATCATAAACTAAAAATACAGTCCTAGGTAATCAAATAATCATGAAATATTTGGCTTAATAATCAAATAATCATTAAAAAAACGGCCAAGTATTCACATAATCAAAAACCCCATGAGGGCCCTCACCTGGATAATAAGAATGAAATTTAAAAAACGATATTAGAAAATTTCACTCCTTGTTGATGTAATAAGGTTCTTCAAATTGATATAAAAAAAAATAATAGGTATATGCAGAAGACTTAATTGTTTTATTATGAACAGAAAATAATTTTTAGTAAAGGTCAAAATCTAGAACGTCAAATTGACCTTAGACCTTAACCTCAATTGCACGGTCATACATGTCGGTCAGTGATCTCAAACCAAAAGAGCCCAGGTCAATCATTTGCATGGTTGTGGAGAAATACTGATTTCAGATACATAAGGGGAGAAAACACGGAAAGGTGGAATGACCTTATAATCAGAAGAAAACCAATAGGTCTTTCCACGGAAAGGTGGAAAGACCTGATAATAATATTAAATAATCAGAACAAAAACAATAAGTCTTTCCACAGAAAAGTGGAAAGACTTAATTAAGCCAATATTTCAATATTCAAAAATTTATTTTTTAGTGAATATAACAGAAGAAGATGTATACGAAGATTACTATGAATATACGCTGGAACCTGAAGAACCAGTCTTTGTTAACTACACTCTAAGTTTTGTGACGTCGGGTTGCTATTATTGGAGTGATATACAGGATAAATGGACGACCGATAACTGTTCTGTATGTTCTTATATTATTAATCGGATATTTGAAGGATTTGTGATTGGTTAAAAATTTATTTTAAGTAGATTTGTTTTTTAGCAGTTTGCACTCTAATACTGTTGTGTTTAGCTTCTTCTTTTTTTTTTTTAGGTCAAAAACATCATATCGCACAGGGCATACAGCATGTTACTAAAATAATTCTAGAAATCCATAGTTAAAAATTGTTCATGCAATAGTTGCTGATTAATGATCTAACAATTGAAGCCTTTGGTTGAGATCAATACGATGTTATATCGACCTATAGAATATGTTTCTGTTTGGTCGATATAACCTCGAATCGACCTCATACAAAGGCTATAATTGAATAATATATATTAGTAAATCTGCTGACGGGGTTTATCTTGACTTTTTAGGAAATCCTTCATTAAACCAATAAGTCGAAGAGAAAAATTACACTTAACAAGACAAACAAGTCTATAATGATTGTTGTCTCTGTTTCTTTTTTTTTCATCTGATGTCAACTTGAATACAATCGTTAGTCTTTTACGAATACTAGTATATATATGATTTATAAAATATTGATGCATACTTTTTTATAGGTCAGTCCATTATCAAACACAAACTTTACCAGATGTCTTTGTAACCATCTGACGTCATTTGGTGTTGACTTCTTCGTTCCGCCAAATGAAATAGACTTTAAGTCCGTCTTCAACAACTTAGACCAGAAACTTAAGGATAACTGGGCTGTTTTGGCAACACTGTGTGGATTTATATTTTTCTATATAGTGGGTGTCATATGGACCAGGTACCAGGATAAGAAAGATATAATTAAGGTACTAAGTTTACTGAATTTGCTACGATGATATACATTAATTATCCAATGTACAATACAGAAAAAAACAACAATCAAAATGTAGAAGAAAACAAACTTTTACCTACAGAAAAAAACCTAGGAGACATTCAAAAGTTTACAAAATACTATTCGATAAAAAATGAGGAACACGAGCCAAATACAAAAACTGGAACGAATTTGGATGCTCTGGAAGGGTAAAAAGTTTCTGCCCATGGTAAGTGGAAGTTCGCTGATCAGTAACATTCGTTGTTATCCATGACACAAGGTTTGTCGTTATTAAAATGCGATTGTGAAAAAAATGGACATATTTATAATATTCTGTTAACGCAAATAACCTTGAATTATGCCCCTAGGTATGACTTACATAGTAATTTTTTTATCTATCTTTATATCCTCTTTGTGTCGTGCTTAAATGTGATGACTTTTTAAAAAAATAATCTGTCTTTTTTAAGTGGGGAGTTTCCCCTCTGATGGACAACATTGTTCAAGACAACTACTGTTACCAGATAACAGTGTGTACAGGAATGAGGCGAGGGGCAGGAACCAGGTCACATGTCAACTTTATTCTGGCGGGTGATTTGAAGGATACTGGTGTGCGACAACTAGAAGATGAAAAACAAATAAAGGTTAATATATGAAAAAGCAAAATGCAAATCATAGGAATTTGTGAAGATACAAAATTGTTTGCATAATTAAGCATTTTCATTAATACTTAATGTAAGTTGTTAACCAATTGTATCTGCTTTATGTGGACAATAGTTCAAATTAAATAAATCTAACTTTGATGTTGGATATATACTAATCACATTTTATTCTGAGCTACATGATTAGTTATATTAGTTGTCATTGACTTTGAACTATCTGGCAGTAACTCCGATTACTCTTAGATATGTACTTAGTGTCTTTCGCTAAGCCTGAGGGATAGTTACTCTAACACGTCCGTTCTGTGCTGTTCATTGGTGTTTTTCTGCTTTTTATCCATCTGATAAGCATTTTCAACTAGTATTTATAGTTTGTTCTTATGTTGTGCTGTTTCACCACTGTGCGGGGTTAGGATAGGAATGGGCGCCCACATTTTGTTTTAACCCCGCTACATTCTTTACGTGCCCGTCTAAAGTCAGGAGTCTGTGGTTCAGTGGTTGTCGTTGGTTCATGTCGATCATCTTTGTTATTCGTAAATTGTTTCGCTATATGAAAGAGGGGCAAAAGATACCAGAGGGACAGTCAAACTCGTAGATTGAAAATAAACTGACAACGCCATGGCTAAAAATGAAAAAGACAAACAGACACATAATAGTACACAACACACAACATAGAAAAGACGTAGCAACACAAACCCCACCAAAATTGGCTGGTAATCTAAGGTGGTCCGGAAGGGTAAGCAGATCCTGCTGTTGTTTTCTCTATTAATTGAATTGTTTCATATTTACATATAACAGGTCGACACATAAATTTGGGTTTGTACATTTTATCTAATAGGTAATACAATAACTTTGTTTCTATGGCCAAGCTTTGATATAATGTTTATATTTTAATTTGTTTCAGACACTATCCAGAGGAAGTATAAATCATTACATAATGAGTGTCCCAGAATGGCTAGGACCTCTGACCTATATTAGGATGTGGCATGATAATAGTGGGAAGGGGAGAAATCAGGGATGGTATCTCATTAAAATTATTATCACTGACCTACAAACAAGGGAAACGTAAGAATTTATATATTTGAGCTGAGAAGTTTTAACAACACAACATAAAGCATGTACTAGTAGTATTTAAATAAAATTGTTTAAATTATGAATTTTCCTTTCTCAAAAAGTAATCGTGATTCCAATATTTCAACATTGAAAACTTTATATCTTAAGTAAATCAAGTTCCTGGTTGCTGGAAAAAAAGCATATATATAACGTTACGTGTTTAGACCGGTGGTCCATTTAGATATATATATATATCGGTCAGGACAATATGTCTAACGGAAACAGAGATGGTGATGATAGTTAGCAATCAACAAATAGAATAAGCAAACAATAGGCAATAATGAATGTTCCTTTCTTTACAGGTTTTTCTTTCTGTGTAACAAATGGTTTGCCGTAGAAGAGGATGATGGTATGGTTGATAGGTTGATACCAGTAGCAGGATCACAAGATCTTACAAGCTTTCACAACGTCTTTATGACAAAGACAAGGAAAAATTTCAGTGATTCACATCTGTGGATATCTATTTTCTCTAGACCACAGAGAAGTAGTTTTACACGAACACAAAGACTCTCGTGTATTCTATCGTTAGTTTTCACTACTATGGTGGCAAATGCTATGTTTTATCAAGCCGAGGAAAAAGTTACAAATGTTGAGTCATTCAAAATAGGACCCTTAGAATTTACATTACATGGTTTATACATAAGCGTTGTATGTAGTTTTATTGTGCTTCCTATAAATATTTTAATTGATTTAATATTCCGAAAATCACGTCCAAAGGAAACAAAGATTACAAATGCATTCATGGGAAATGTTAAACCAGTGAGAACACTTTCAGAAATTAGATTAAAACCAAGACATTTTAAGTCCGATGATATGTCTATAAAAGAGGTATCAGACTTTGATATTGTACCACAGGAAGATTCAGTACATAAACATTGTCTGGATGATGAAATAAATAAATCTGTTACTCCAGAGTCATCGAGCGGGCATTCTCAAACAGTAAAACGCAAAGAAAAGTTCAAATTGCCTCATTGGTGTGTTTACATTGGTTGGTTATTAGTTTTTATATCTGCTGGAGTGTCCTCGTTCTTTACGTTCCTGTACAGCATGGAATGGGGTAAAGAGAAATCATTAAACTGGTTATCATCTATGATCCTATCAATATTTGAATCGGTAACAGTCATACAGCCTACCAAGGTAAGTACTATTATGTCAATTTAAATAATAGATAGACTTCGCCCTATAGGACACATTAAAATTATTTATTTTAACTGATCTGAATTTCTGTTATATAATAGTGCAATTGGAGATTGTTTAAAAGAAGTTACATTCATCAAATATGTCCATAAAAGGGAAACACACATGTTTTCAATTCTTGCCAAACAGAGCAAATATTAGTACACATTTGAGTAAATCATTTTACAACAAGTCGTAATCTATAATTTGTTCACAGAATGTATTCTAATCATCACTAATGATTAGATAATCTTTTGTCAAATTATGATGCAATCTTCGTTTTAATGTTGTCTTGATTTATTTCTTGTCTTTCGATAGATTATCGTCATTGCCGTACTTATTGCTGCATTACTGCGCAAACCAGATATTGAAGACGAAACAGACTTTGATGAGGATGCATCTAATCACCCAAAACCAGATGAGGAATTAATTCATTCCTCACCAAAACGAGGTAATTCTTACAGATATGTATTCAAAAAATGTTTATTGGTAAATAACACGTGAGGACACAGATCAGTGTGGATAGTATGTTTATATGTTTGACAGTGTATGCTAAAGGGATTTCTATGTTTTCCGAATAGGGTTCTATATTATTAACTGTGTTGCACAATTCTGACAACCTGAACCAACCTGAGCATTTGGTGTGTTGTTTATTATTTTAATATTTAGTTTTGTTATGTCCAAGACCGGCTTTGAAGACACACTAATTCCATTAATTATCAAATTATTATGATAGAATATCTTTGTTTTTGGATACTTTTTGTAGCTAGCGGAGGAATAGGTTCATTTTTTCATGATGTGATTTTTTGATATGGGAGATAAATGGTATCGAGGAAAATGTATTTATTGGTTAATAATTAAATTGCATTTTGGGTATTATGATCTTTGGGTGCCTTTGCTCCTCCTGTGTTTAAACATATCCTAGCGTATATTTGTTTAAAGGCTTTCTTTGTGGAGCGGATAAAAGAAAACCTTTTCAAACACACCAACTTCATAATAAATAATATCAATTTCTTAACAAACATTCCACTGCAAAGATGTTTTAATTATAAGATTAATATTTGAAAAGCGTTTTGACCAAATATACGAAATAAGGATTGTTTTATTAGTTTTTAAATGTTTTTACATTTGCAGAAATGCGACCATCTTTACACATTGAACCACCAGATCCTGAAGAAGTTGCTAAAGCAAGAGAAATAAGGTTGAAAGAGATGAAAATGCACGCTGCATTGAGGGAAATAGTATTTTATTTTCTATTTCTTGCGTTGATGATATTAGTAGCAAATCATAACAGAGATACAAGATCGTTTAATGTAAAAGATGCAATTGTTCAAATGTTAACAGTGGAACAAAATTTAACCAAGGTTTGTTAGTTAATGGTCATAAAGATATTTTTTCACATGTTATTAAAATGATATCCATCCTGAAATGTACTAATATGTTTTTTGTTTTTTTGTCCATACATTTACGAGTTTTGAATAGCGGTATACTACTGTTGCCTTTATTTTATATGAAATAAGGAGATGTATAATGATTGCAAATGAGACATCTCACCACCAGAAATACATTTGTTTACAAGATCTATTGTGATGACACTATTCGAACAATAAAAAAATAGTACATTTAGGGGTTTGGATAAAATGAAATACACCAATAAATATTTGCATTATTGTTGAAATATAATTTCAATCGACTGGGAGGGCACATGCCTAAACCCTGAAAGCACCATCGATACGTGATAAACACGCCATCCCAATCATCTTGTGATCTTCTGTAAATTTATCATTAATGAAGGTTGATGTTTCAATATTTTGGTTAACATATTCAAAAATATGCATTATCAATTCTACAAAATATTAAATGTTCAGATGTTTTGACTTTAAATAATCTTTTTTGTATGTTTCCAGATCCACAAACAAGAGCACATATGGAAATGGATAAAGTTGGAATTACTGCCAAATCTCTATGTTTCAAAGCATTGGAATGGCGATCCGTTGGGCTCTCTTGGGGAAAGGATTGTTTCAACATTACAATCGTACAGAGTTGGTCCGATAAGATTAAGACAAGAACGAGTTAGGCCCGGTAAAACTTTCTTTAGTGAAACTTATTTATTGCTAAGTTTGTTCGTGTGTCTAGGTATATATGGAACACACAACTCACCAAATTCGAGGGTTCATCAATAGGACGATTGTGAAAAGTATTACATTGATGTTTCTTAGTGTTTATGTGTCCAGTAGAAATTTGACAGTAGTTTGTTAGTAACTCTGATACCACAAGGATGGAACATTTGATCAATTGAATCCGAAATTATGCACAGTTTAATGGAATTGTTTAATATGAATTGTGATCACTTATGATTGTACAGCTTACAAGTAGCTTATTATGATTTTAAAATTGCATACTAGTATATGATTTTGATAAAAATATAACCTTAACAAAGATCAACAAAGGTTTCTGAAAGCCTTAATCTCGAAATAATTACTTATAGAGGTTAAGTAAATCGGCAAATTATTAGAAAAAATCAAATCATTTTTCTCACCAGTGCTCTTTTAATATTCACACATTGATTGATTTTTGACATTTAACATTTTTCTGAATCTTAGATAACGTGCATCTGATATCTATATAGATTTTATTTGCAAAGCATGTCGACGCACCCTGTCTCGCTACTTTTGAACTCTACGCAATGTCTTCTATTTTACTATTACCTTGATATATATATTTCCTAATCGATTAACGAAAAAGAATTTAAATAACGCAATTCAAGTGTAGTACCACACAATGTGAACTCGGACAATTCCTCTGAAAAAATTAACATGGAGGGTTTATGTCTGAAGATCATAAAATGGTTATCTGTTATTGTCTTTATTTAGACACATCTGGCGTACTTAATTTTAATCCAGATATCTATGATGAGTTAATTTCAGCATTTCGTGGTTTGAAAAAAAAATGTAACAGAATTTATCAAACGATTACAAGCAAACAATATAATTTCTATATTTCGTTGCAGAATCTTGTAATATTCCGTTTGTTATCCATTCTGTTATTGGTGTCTGCAGTCTGGATTGGTCAACCGATGTAGGAGATGAACAAACTTATAGTAAAGGCTGGTTACCACTGCCAACAGGAGTGACGTACGATAATATACCAAATTATCCCTGGAAATATCGAGGTCTAATGGATAATGAAGGCATTCCATATAAGGGTACATTTGGTACTTACCCTGGAGGAGGCTATGTCGCAGATTTAATTGGAAAATACGACCGTGTTAAACAAACGGTAGAGGAATTAGAAAAAGATCATTGGATAGATAGATATTCGAGAGGAATATTTGTCGAGTTTACTTTATATAACCCAAACGTCAATATGTTTTCAAACATATTTATATCATTTGAGCATAGTACTTCTGGGAAAATGATACCAGAATTTTTCTTAAAAACATTTCGTTTATTTTCCTATATTGGTGGCTTCGGGCTATTTGTTGTGGCATGTGAGATTTTGACTGTTATATTTATTGTTTATTATCTTGTACGTGAAATAAGACATATACGAAGGCAAGGCCGACAGTATTTCAAAAGCTTCTGGAACGTTTTAGAACTAAGTAATCTGTTGTTAGCCATTGTTAGTGTAGCCATGTATAGCATGAGACATGCTATTACCACCCTCGCACTGAGAAGCGTGACGAAATTGAGAGGTAACCAGTATTGATATATTGAATTTAATCCTTTTATCGAATTGAGTTTTTGTTAAAATTTTATATTCATTTATTTCGTATACAATATAATATATCGGGACACACGGCTTAAACGTTTTCAATTCAACCTATAAAAAGAATAGAATTGGAATTCATTTGACGATGCTTATGGACTTGTTGTATGTGATTGCACGGATAAATTCAATTAGAAAAATTGACTTTAAAATTTTAACAGCTTTTACAGACACAAGATTGCTTAACTTAGCCATTATATCTGAGCAGTTTTCAATTAAATTCGATTCGAAGTTTAGATTCTATTTTTATTTGATGCGATAAGAAGACCTGTGTTTATCAACAATGCTGCTAACAGTGTTTTTATTATTCTCTTTTCAGATAGATTTTATAACTTCCAAAGACTTGCTATGTGGGATGAGGTATTTGGATATCTCGTAGCTTTCACAATTTTTGTGTGCATAATTAAACTTTTACACATGTTTCGATTTAATCGTAAGATGTCTATGCTTGCGGGTGTCATTAAGAACTCAGCAAATGAGCTGGCTGCTTTCTCAGTAGCATTAACAGTATTTATGCTTGGCTATGCTATATGGGGCTACATGATGTTTGGACCAAAGTTAGCTTCATATCGGACTATGCTGGACTCTTTAGAGACTCTATTGGCGTTTGCTTTGGGAAGTTATGATTACAGATCATTGGAAGAAGTAAACAGAGTATTCGGTCCGATGTTTTTCTTTGCATTCTTTTTTTCTGTAATGTTTTTGCTGATCAACATTTTTGTTGCTATATTGAATGAATCTATAGCAGCCATCAAAAAAGATGTTTCAAAACAGAGCAACGAATATGAACTTGTTTCTTTTGTTTGGAATAGATTCATAGCGTGGACAGGAATAAACTTTGACAGAATTCTCCAGAATATGAAATTAAAATATTTCTTAAGTAAGTATTAAACCTTTTGCATAGTTTTATATATAGACTGTCTAAATAAAGGCAACAGTAGTATACCGCTGTTCAAAACTCATAAATCCATGGACAAAAAACAAAATCGGGGTAACAAACCAAAACCGAGCGAAACGCATTAAATATAAGAGGAGAACAACGACACAACATCGAAACGCAACACACACAGAAACAGACCAATCATCAGACAAAACACCACGAGAATAACAAATGTAACATGAAAACCAAATACATGAATTTGGGATAGACAAGTACCGCGCCACGTCTTATCTCAATATCTCAAAAATAAGAGAAAACACAAACGACTCAACGTTAAAATGCAACACAAAGAGAAACGAACAATATATAACAATGACCATCTTCCTGACTTGGTACAGGACACTTTTAAAGGGGAATAAAAGTGGTGGGTTGAACCTGGTTTTAAGGCATGCCAAACCTCGCACTTTAATGGCAAAGTTAAATATAACATTGAAATGACAACATAATATTACAGGACTACAATACAAATAAATAGGAGAACATATTAGACACAGAAAAACATGATTAATAGATAACAAAAAGCATCAGGTTTAAAATTCAATAAAAACCGTAACTACTATTTGGATTTTAATTTTCGAAAATAAACTTTACGATTCGAGCGCCACTGATGAGTCTTTTGTAGACGCAACGCGCGTCTTGCGTAAATATAAAATTTTACTCATGGTATTTATGATGAGTTTATTTACACACATTCCTCGTAAACATAAATCATTTTTTTTCGCCTTTTGTGTATTTTTCTATTGTAAGTAAGTCGGTGATTTGTCTAAAAACATTTGTCGAATACATATCTAGTTAGACAATGTAAATATACATAAGAAGAATGGTATGAGGTCAATGAGACAACTTCCCATCCAAATCACAATTTGTAAAAAGAAAAACGATTATAGGTCAAAGTACGGTCTTCAATACGGAGCCTTGGCTCACACCGAACAGTAAAGCTATAAAGGGCCCCCTACATGACTAGTGTGAAACCATTTAAACGGGCAAATCGACGGTCTAATCAATATAAAAGATCTAGTAACATTAGTTATTTTATATTGTAGGTGATGAAGATATTAAAGAACTAGGAGAATCTGTTGACAACATCGAGGATAAGTTGGATGATATATTTGTACGGCTTGACAACTTAGCTGCGGCATGCACTAAATCCGAAAATTCGTTTGGAGAGAGTAGTGGTCTACAACCTCCCGTCTTTTCCCATCTTTTCCCTGGGTCATTTAAGAAACCGATTACGTTTAAACAAGGGAATTCACTACAACATCCGGTTTTTAAAACTGAAAAATGGTACGCACCAGATGCTTCTAAATGTTAAGGTTTGCATCTTATGCAAATAAAAAATTATCAAAATAGAAGTTACGAAAGCATTGATTGTGCATTGACCTTTGTCTTTTAAAGACGATTATGTATCAGTTTTCATAATTAAGATTTGTTAACAAGTTAACATGTGTGCCGTGTCTTTAATAGTTGCAACTAATGTTCTTTACCTACAAGAGTAATATGTATTTGATATGTTATTATTTGCCAATATAAATCTGTTAGGTCCTGATGACTTGTTAGTTAGAAATAAAAAATGTTATGTTTTAATTGTGTTGTTTATACTTTTAATCTAATATATGATTGCCTTTGCCTTCAAAATTCCAAAAATGAAATAGAGAAAAGTGAGAAATTATTACTAGCATTTAGTATTGCGAGTTTTTAAGTAGCAATTTAAAAGCGAGAAATGTTATTACGATTTAAAGAAAATTTGCATACACATATATATGTATTAGATCTCGGAATGCGAATTTGTGGATTTTTTTTTAATTTTGAATAATTACATTAGATGTAGGTTTCATTACAATACGTTATTCTGATTGGCTAACTGCACATCATGTGTTATTCCTTAAGCAGTTGTATCACTCAATAAAACTTCTCATTCATGATGACACGAGGTCCCACAATAAAGTGCACAGGTAAATAAAATAAAAACTTGATAAAAGGAGTGTTTTCATGATCCTATAGGTAAAAATGTAATTATAAGTATTGAATGCTTTTTTTTGTAACTTTATAGGGTTGTAAAAGCGTTGACCGTGCGCACATTTTAAGTATGAAATTTACTTCGGTCAACGCTTCTACACCCCAATAGATATACAAAAAAGAGCATTAAATTCTTAATTGTTTACCATTGGTGAATCTTATGTACTCGCGTCTTTTGCGTGATTATGTATGCGTCTTCAGAATTGCGTATTGATTATAAGCCTGGTGTCCTTGCTGTTGTTTTTGTTTTTTTGCCTTTTCGAGTTATTACAATTAACTTTAAAACTTTAAACATTTTAATCAGGATCTTTGTTTGTAATAAGATGTACCTGATGCATGTAATAAATAAGCAATTTCGTTTTAAACACGTGATCTGTTGCGAAAAGACAAGTAACTCAAAGGAGACAATTTGCATCAATTTTATTCAAACTAAAAGTTCGAAGAAACATAACAATGAGATCTTTGAAGTTGCATGTATGTATACAACTGCTAATTGTTTTTCTGATAACTTTTTTTCGTAGTTAAATTAACAAGACTTAATTAATTAACAATGCTTAATTTATTAGTATGGCCACAAAGTGGAATTATTTCCCAATTCACTTAAACCATTGTAATGTTTGCATGTGAAAAAATGCTTTGAGATAAATAATGTGCATATTGGCGAATCAATAAGATTTGTTGTCATATAAAAGTGCGACACATTGGAGTAAGTGTATAAAAGAAGGCTTCGAGAATTGTAAACCATATTTAAAGGTATTTTACTGTTTGGTCACCATTATGTCAAATACTATACATGTGAAGGAATCTTGCTTGAAGACCATTTTTTTCTGATTGTCCTAATATTCAACCGTTGACAAGAATTTTTAGAATCTGCTCAACATGAATATTTCCAATATATTCGTTTTTGTTCTTGTAGTAGATACGGAAAAGTTTTCCCTGAGAAAAAGTCTAACACAAAACATGTCAAAAATCGATTTGTGAATGAATATATCAGTGAATGGCGCTATGTGAATTCTTTCTCTTTCAAACATCAGTATTCTTAATTCACTTTCCTTGTGAATAGATAGCTATTTATAACAAACAACATAACGATATGAATAAAACTTGGACACTCTTAGTACAAATAACAGGAAACAATAACAAGCCAGTATCGTTTAACTTCTATAAACACTTTTCTCACTTAAGGATGTTCGCTACTCTTTTTCAAAATAACAAGCTGTTTAAGGGGGCTCGCGGGTATAACCCAAATTTGTCTTCAAATATAGGATTTCCCTATATTTTTCTATAAATGAACTTTATCTTATACGTAATAGAAAAATAAAATAAAAAAAGTGGGGTCACCGTTCATTTAAGCTCACAATCTGCCTTCGAAAGAAGCATACATTTTTTGTAAAATATTTTTTTGTTGTTGAACTAATAGGAGAAAATAAGGTAATATCGAAATAAAAAAAGAACTAAATTACAGAAATCACCCAAATTTTGCAATAGTTTAGTTTAAGTACAGTTTATTAAAAAATAATGATAAAACATTTAGGTCTCCGATGAGTTAAAAAAGATATTTCAATTTTAATGCCAAAAAATGCTATTTTTTTCACCAAAGGGAGATAATTTGGAGCTTTTTCAATAATATATACATATTGAAAGTCATCTGGGCCAAAACGAATTGATTTTATTGAATGATTTTTGTTCCATATGATAAAGTAACTAATAAAGTAATAAAAAAAAAATTGTAATGAAAAAAAAAACTGTTCAATTTTTTTCTGAAATTTTTATACCCGCGATCCTCCTTAAAAGACTTTTATTACTTGATAGTATATTAATAGAGGAACTTACAAATCAGAAAGAAATGAAGGGTCCGTGTCCTTTTTTCTAGACCGAACCCGTTGAAAATTACACCGGAAACGCTTTATTCTATCAAAAACTATGAAAAAATAACAAGGATTCAATTTTATAAGATTTTTAAAGATGCCTTTTTGAAATGTATGTAATGTAATGATGAAAAGAAAAATAGGGGTTACCTATCCAACTTTTAATGGCTTTACATAGATAAAAGCAAAGGATTCCGAATATATGACATAATTTCTAAAACAGGAGATGCGAACATCCTTAATAGTTTTATCCTATAACACCTTGAATTTTTTTCCACATGAAATCAACAATCTCATAATCGTTCGTTTGATTGGCTACATTTTCCTTTACGGTGTTAAAAGCATCAGCAATTATCGTTAGGAAAATACTCATTAATCCAACATAAACTATAAAAATAAACAAAAAGAAAAATATTGGACCCAAAATCTTCTGTGATGCTTCCATTGCGGCAAAATCAAAACTACCCAACGTAAATGCAAACATTGATTCTGCTGCACTGACAAAACTGGCAAATGCATACAAGGTAGAACCAAAAAGCAGGAATCCAAATATGGTGAACGCTAAAAAGTACATAATGAACGCAAACGAAAACACTTTCAGATCTTTTGATGCTAAATTGACTGTATCTCCCAACATATTCATTTTCTTGTTAAACTGTAGAAGTTTAAGGAACTGTATGGTAGCAAGAAACACGACTATTCCAACCATATAACTGTAAAGTTCATCATACGCAGCGAGAGACTGGAAATTAACGTTGTCAGCTGTAATAAAAAAAACATTACCGGTATTAATAAGTGCATGGTTGTGTATAAACATTGAAAAAATATTCTTTTCTACAAGAGAAACTGTTACAACTTAATAAGTGAATTAATGTTTATTTTTGAACTAGTCCATAACTGACGACATACATGTTTTTTCGATTAAGCGGTTTTAGGTTATTGTATAGTTTTATGAAATTTATACTTTGCGAATATGACTGTCTGCTTCGTGTAAAAAATACCTGATATTTCACATTGTTAAACGTGAGCACTTAATAAGGCGATTTAAACATTGATAATATTGATAATATACCAAGTTATGATTTAAATTGAAGACGAGATTGATGGGCCCCTATTACAACCAGAGAAATACAAAACAAAATATTTTCAGTTCGAATTAATGGGTTGGTCCGTGTAGTTTTTGTACCTCTATTTGTGACATTTTGTTCATGCATCATTAACAATCTAATGGAAATTGATGCGACTGTCGTACATCTATCCCATCGAGCTTGAAATAAAGGATACTACAGATACAGTTAAGTCGGCCTCATATCTTGACTTACATCTAGAAATTGACAATGAGGGTCGGTTGAAAACAAAACTTTACGACAAAGGAGATGATTTTAGCTTTCCAATTGTGAACTTTCCATTTCTAAGTAGCAACATTCCAGCAGCACCTGCATACGGGGTATATATCTCCCAATTGATACGATATTTCCATGCTTGCATTTCCTTGCTGACAAGGAAACTGTTAAAACCAAGAGTTCCAAATGGTGAAGTTAAAAACATCCCTTCATAAATTTTACGGACGCTATCCCGAGTTCGTTGACCGTTATGAAATAACCGTTTCACAAATGATATCGGATATGTTCCGTACGTCATAACTACAATTCTCTTCCCTTTCATGAATGTGACCTCCCGAATTAGACAATTTACCGGATTTGTTATCACATAAGCAACACGACGGGAGCCACATGTGGAGCAGGATCTGCTTACCCTTCCGGAGCACCTGAGATCACTCTTAGATGTTTGGTTGTCTGTTGTGTCAGAGTACTCCTCTTATATTTGATGTGCTGCCCTCAGATTTAGTTTGTAACCCGAATTGTTTTTTCTCAATCGATTTATGAATTTCGAACACCGGTATACTACTGTTGCCTTTATTTATCATTTGAGTTTGCCATTTGATTAGGGACTTTCCGTTTTGAATTTTCCTCGGAGTTCAGTATTTTTGTGATTTTACTTTTTACATGAGTTGGCTCCATAAGGAAGAAAACAGAGCCTTTTTTGTGACGTCACATTTTTGTGGATACATTCGTGTAACGCACATTTCATAATTCTATTGTTGTGTACTGTCGTAAATCTAATGGGGTGTCCGTTTTCATTCTGTGGTTACATGTTGTAATGTACTATAAAAATCATTTATTTGTGTATTTCTCTGTCCTATAGGTTCCTGCGTTCTTTTGTATGTGCTTCTGTCACGTTATATTGTCATTTGAGTGGGTTTTTTAACATTGCCATATCAGCAGGAGGTTTAACTACTAATAAAAACAGGTTCAAACCACCATTCATTGTGTTCCAAGTAAAGATTTCGGCTGTTGTTTTCAAATATTTCGTCTCTATGTATGTTGGCGTTTGTGTTTGTAACAGCTAAGTGTTTCTATTGTTGCGTTGTTTTCCCATTTTGTTGATGTGTTTCCCTCGGTTTTGATTTGTGATCCGGATTTGTTTCAGGTAAATCGAGTTATAACTTTTGAACCGCGGTATACTACTGTTGTCTTTATTTATCATGAAAATCAAATAAAATTGACACTCCCTCTTTTAACTGTCATCATCACGCATTGGTTGACCGATATGAAATGTTTGTGTGTCAACTCGCTGACAACATAAACTACAGATTGTGATATTTTGTCCAAGTGTCGTTTATCTTCGCAGATGATGCGTGCATAGCAAGATATGTTTACTCTGTTTAAGCATGGACCTGGCTCCGTTTGCGATTAGTGCAACTTCCCTCAATTTTTGTTTGTTACCTGACTGTGCACAATCTTTATCAAATTCTGAGATTTGAAGAACACAAAGCTTCTGTTACCAAACTTTACTTTTTCACGAATGTGACCTACCGAATACGACTTTTTACCGGATTTGTAATAAAATAAGCAACACCATGGGTGCCACATGTAGAGCAGGATCTGCTTACCCTTCCGGAGCACCTGAGATCCCCCCAGTTTTTAGTGGGGTTCGTGTTATATAATCTTTTGTTTTCTATGTTGTGTTTTGTATACTATTATTTGTCTGTTTGTCTTTTTCCTTTTTTAGCCATGTCGTTTTTTTGAGGTTTTTTTTTTTTATCTATGAGTTTGGCTGTCCCTATGGTATCTTTCGCCTCTGCTTTAGTCCAATAAGTCAAAAGTTGTGATTTTAAGACTTCTTACTTGGTTGTCTTCCAAAAGACTTGATCTAAATTTTAAAAAAAACTTTGATTTGTTAAAAGTAAACCATTTGTTGTTAACCGATATACGTACCTCGCTCTCTGTCTTTCAAAGCGTTCATTGCAACAGACGTCAAAATGTGTTTTAAAGCATACATAGCTATCACAGTAACACAAAACAGCATCAAAGCAAACTCTAATTTGTTCCAGAACGAATTGAAATATTTCTTTCTCTCCTTCTTTAGTTTCTTAACGAAGTGGACAAAGAAGTACAGTGTGAAACAGGCGTACAAAACTTCAAATAGCATAACAACGACTCCCATGCCTCCGATATAGCTCAATAGTCTAAAAATCTGTTAGAAGATAAAATTATATTTGTTTATTTTCATTGAAATATTCATATTTATAATTAACTGTTTACATAACTTTAAATTATTCGACATACTGAATATTTTCTACTTCACGTAGATTATCATACCTGTATTTTGCCAAACAACTCGAAATTTTGTTCATCGATGCCTTTGCAGTTAAGCCTTTTGGACTTTTTGTCATCGATGCTTTTAAAGCTATATTGCCCTGAATTTTTGGTTCCATTGCTCTTCCTTTTCGAACCTATTTGACTTTTTAACATTTTTATTTGAGCGTCCCAAACGAGTGTGTTGTATACGAAACGTGCGTCTGGCGTACAAAATTATAGTCCTCTTTGAATATTAATGGTAACACGAGGTGCTACCTGATCTTCTTTTAATTGTGTTTAATGTTTTGGTTTATATTTACTTTTTATGTAAATTTTAATATCATCATTATAATGTTGTTATTACATGTAAAAAGTAAAAACACAAAAATACTGAACTCCGAGGAAAATTCAAAAAGGAAAATCAAAAATCAAAAGGCAAAATCAAAAGTCCAAACACATCAAACGAATGGATAACAACTGTCATATTCCTGACTTGGTACAGGCATTTTCTAATGTAATTGTCATGCCTTTGGCCCTCTTATGGGTGTAATTTGTTCTTTAATAAAGTTTAAGTCAAAAATAAATTGTAACATAAACTGCATAAGTATGCCGGAATAATATTTTATATCAATAAAAAAACAAAAACAAAAGGTGTATTATGATTGATAGTACATAAATCAATTAAGTTTACTCTTTAGTATAAAAGAAACTTCGGATATCACTGTACTAGAATTATATATCTAGATAGATTATTACCTTAAACTCCATTCTGGTTACCGCACCGCCTGATTGCATGAATTCGACTAGCATTATCATCGAACCAAATAAATTAAGATTGGGATTATACACAGTGAACTCCAGAAAAACTCCTCTTGTATAGACGTCTAACCAAACCTCTTTCCGTAAATGATCAATAAGTTCGTTAGTTCTTTCAACATTTCTTTCAAACATTGCCACATATCCACCACCTTTATACGTTGATATTTCTCCAAGATACGGAGCATTAGCTAATTCAAAAGAATTTCTGTAAACCCAAGGCGTTTTTGACTCCTCTACCGCCGAGAGGTTACTTATATCAGGCTTCACCCATCCAGGAAGATAATCTTTAGCGTCATCGTCTGTCCATCCGTACTCGTTTCTACAGTGGTTAATTAGACTACCTAACCGCTGATTTACCGAACAAGTATCTGCAACATTAAATTCAGTTAACAATCGAAATCACATTTTCTCATAAAAAAACAACATCTATTCCAGCACAAAATTAGTAAGAAATACAATTGTACATAGTTAACTCCAATTTTTAACAAATGATGACTTCAAGGTGAAAATATAAGAACATTATTTCTCATTGAATTGGAGCAAGCGATATGTTTAAATCATAAAGCAAGACATTCACATCCATTTTGATTTTAATGTACAACAATGACAAACATTTTATCTTCAAACACCATCAGATTTCCATAATGCTTATAGTTGTTATTCCCGTTTGTTTTACAAATTTGTTTTATTTGTAATACATATGTTACCCTGCCTTATATCCCATATGTTACCCTGCCTTATATCCAATATGTCTACGTTTTATTTGTAATACATATGTTACCCTGCCTAATATCCCATATGTTTACTGTTGACAATAAATCAAACGTTATTTTTGGTTTAATAAATTAGCACTCCGGGGAAACGATTTGAACTGACAATTATACTTTTCCACCATCCTCTTCCAATATTCCAATGACTTTTTAACATACTAGGTCAACTGTTTCATAAGTGTGCATATATCTACATGTATATATATTTTGTTTTCCAATAAATGATTTGATGAAATCTTAGTAAATAAAATTAAGGGCTGCTGAAACTATAAAATAATATAATCGAGTACCATATGTCTGAGGATAAATACTGCATTCTATTTAACATTTTCGAGCAAAATTTGTGATTTTTATTAAATTACTATTTTTAAAGGAGAGTCGGAAGATACAAAAGGGAATAACTTTTTAGTATAAGTACTTGACCAATATTTACCTGGCTTTATCCGAAGCTGTCGAAGTCGCGGAATACCAACCCTACGAGAAACCATATCTGCTGTACACCTCTTATCCCACCACTGTATAATTTCTGTGCCATTGGCGTAATGCGAGGCATACATTGCTGGAATAAGCTTCTTATCCATCCATTTCCAATAACCTTCGGTTGTAGTTATCTGTGATGCGTAATAATAAAAACCAAAATATCAATATTTTCTATGTTATCAAACAGATAATAAAATCAATTAATGCAAAACACCTTGGATAAGTAATGACAAACATATTATCTTCCGGAACTAATAAGGACCAGCCAGCAAACTATCCTGCAACAAGTGATTCCGAACGTCAAGGTTGATTAGTTTTTAAAATTCAATGAAGGACAAGAATGTGAAAATGATGAAAGTTTTATAATAAGTTGTTATAATCCTGGTACCTTTGATAACTATTATGCATACTTGACTAAGAAAAAAATTAAATCAACAAAAATATCGAATTAATTCCAAGTAAAATTCTGAACGGAAAGTCCGTCATCAAATGGCAAAATCAAAAGCTGAAACGAAAAGGAAAATAACTGTCATATTTCCTTACGTAGAAAATGGTGTATTTAAAATGGTTTTATAGCTAGCTAAAAGAGGGACGAAAGATACAAAAGGGACAGTCAAACTCATAAATCGAAAATAAAATGACAACGCCATGGCTAAAAATGAAAAAGACAAACAGACAAACAATAGTACACTTGACAAAGCATAGCTAAACTGCTCACTTGAATGACAGTGACATAAAATTCCACTATATCATTTTAAACAATTTATTAATAGTGGATTTGGAAACAAGTTATTACAACTGATGTTAATCCCTTTCCACCTAGCTATATATCACTTTATTGATAACAATGTGTGAACAAAACAAACATATATTTGTTTAGGGGCCAGCTGAGGGACGCCTCCAGGTGCGGGAATGTCTCGCTACATTGAAGACCTGTTAGTGACCTTCTGCTGTTGTTTTTTCTATGGTCGGGTTGTTGTCTCTTTGACACATTCCCCATTTCCATTCTCAATTTTATTAATAGTAAGTCGACTGCAAATTAAAAGAATTACTGAATAATTACCGATGTAAATCCGTTATCGAAATAATTTTTTAGATTTGCAGCCATCTGGTATGAAAATGAATCCCTCTGTTGGTATGACAGGAAAAAAAGAACTAGGACAAATAATAAATAGATAGCAATCTCCCTTAACAGTGTTTCCATCTTAATCTCCATCATTCTGTTCTCTCTAGCTTTGTTCAATGCTTCCATATCGATTGGCTTACAGTCTTCATTCGCTAGTTTTCTTTTTGCTACAATTGCTGAAAAACAATTATCACATTTTATTTTGATTGGAAAACCAAAAGTTTAGACCTGAACCAAGGTGCGTCATTTATAAATTTGATATTGTTCAGTATAAATAGTCGTTTGGTATGATCCATGTCTCTGTGTTGAAGGCTTGACCTGTAATTTTAATGTGACTTGGATGGAGCGTTGTCTCATTTTCACTCATATCGTGGCTTCTTATTTTTATTTGGTTAAAACATATTTTGGTCAGTACAATCAATAGCTTAAATATAGTACCAATAATTAGAGGTCATTTCAGACAGAACGAAATAGTGAAGTATAAATTTCATTATAATTTCAACTATTTGGAATGCTATTTTTGTAAGGTTTTAACAAAAAAAGAAATATAGCAATACCATCCAGTTCTTCGTGATCTTTATGTAACATTACTTCATCATGGGCTGCGATAACATTGTTTATATCTTCTGAAGCACCGTCTTCTTCGTCAATGTCTGGTTTCTTTACTATACATGCTATGAAGGCAACCAAAACCATAACCTACAATATAAAAGTTATGTAATAGGTCACCATGCTATGAAGACAACCAAAACCATAACCTGCAACATGATAGTTAGGTAATAGGTCAAACAAAAACAATGTATTGAAAGTGAAAGAATATTATCTGCTTACCCTTCCGGAGACCTGAGATCACCTCTAGTTTTTTGGTGGGGTTCGCGTTGTTTATTCTTTAGTTTTCTATGTTGTGTCGTGTGTGCTGTTGTTTGTTTGTCTTTTTCATTTTTAGCCATGGCGTTGTCAGTTTGTTAAAGATTTATGAGTTTGACTGTCCCTTGGTATCTTTCGTCTCTCTATTAAAGTCATTTGGGATGTTCAACGATTCTATTTCCGTATTGGCTTATGCATCATGATATTTCTTATCTTATTTTTGTCTAAAGAATGATACCATTAACATATCAAGTTCCAGTTAACTTTTAAAAGATTAATCATATATCGGCAAAATCATTTAAAACAAGAATGTGCCCATAGAACGCGGATGCCCCATCCGCAATATCATTTTCTATGTTCAGTGGACCGTGAAAATGGGGAAATTTTTCATAATTGGCATTAAAATAAGAAAGATCATATCAGAGCGGGATAGACGGACGAACGAACGGACGCACAGACCAGAAATCATAATGCCCATAAATGGGCCATAAAAACTAGCTGACCAATAGTTCAACAAAAGCATTTGAATAGGACTCTTTTAATGAATTGATCATCCATCTGATCTGAATTTGAAGTTTCAAAACGTGCAATATTCTTTCTTATACAATACCTTGAGTGGTTGAACTACAATAACTGACTGAAAAAATGACATGATGAACGTAGTGAGCCATTCATTTGCTTTCTCTGGTCCCCATTCCATACTGTACAGTATAGTAAAAAATCCTGGTACTATCATACTCATCACAGTTACTGTAATTCAACAAAAGCAATGGAATGTTATTTTATACTGACTAATATATTCTATACAAAATTATTTACCGTTCATGTAATCTAAACTATGATTGTTCTGCGTGACATTTAACACTTTTTTCACAAGAATAGATAAATATTTGAAATAAAGGCAACAGTAGTATACCGCTGTTCGAAATTCCTAAATCTATAAAGAAAAAACAAATCCGAGTTACAAACTAAAACTGAGGGAAACGCATCAAATATCAGAGAACTACGACACAAAAGGAACACAACATTAAAATGTAACACACAGAGAAACAAACTATAATATAACAATGGCCATTTCCCTGACTTGGTACAGAGCATTTTAAGATAAAAATGGTGGGTTGAACCTGGTTTTGTGGCATGTCAAACCTCCCGCTTTAATGGCAATGTTAATTATAACATTAAAATAACAATATTACATGACCGGACTACAATACAAATAAATCAAGATTAGATTTGTATGACTTCTCTAACGGTGAAAATTACAATACGAATTAATATCAAATTGTAGTAGTAATTAGTTGATTTTTTTGTATTATTTAGCTATGTCGGTGGTCTTCTGAATCAAATTGTAAAGCAAATATATAGTGTAAATTTCGTTGATCCAAACTAAAATCTAATAAATGAACTGCAAACGTAAAGACATTTGACAAAAACAAATATAACATCAAAACCAAATAAATGAATTCGGGATGGAAAAGTACAGTGACACGTCTTATAGCAATGCGTATTCACACTCAGGAATAAGTCACGTTCGGTAATAAAAAGATCAGACGACGTAATGACCAACCGCAATCTAACACGTGGTAAAATGTCCATAGTTAGTTTGGACAAAGATACATTGTATGGATTAACCAAATCGTGATGGTGTCCTTAAAATTTACGGAGTGTCATTTTTAATCTGTCCTCATCATAACTTTGTTGGAGCAGTTTCTATGTTAGGAGCACACCCCTGTATATTAAGTCCGTATAGTGTAAAAACGAGTTATACATCAAAAATGTCAAAAGTATAATACTTTGAGAAAATGTATGTGCTTCGTGTACTATTAACAATGAAAACAAAAATAATTATGGAAACCAAATGATTAGGCTACAAAGAAAAACTATATCAGATTCAGAAAATGCATCGAATTTTAATCTCTATTAGGTTTTAACCATTAATCACTCGAGTGAAATATCTGATCGAATACATTACTTGTTGTGGTAAGCTTCTTCTGGTCTATATTCCAGTTTGTTCTTGTGCATCTACATTCACCCCATTAAGGGGGCTTGCGAATTGCTCAATCTTCACTTTTCAACTATTTTCTTTCTTTTCTGAACATGGGTTTAAAAAGTAAAATCACAAAATAATCTTATTTTCTTTGTATCTTCTTATTTCTAAAGGACAGAACACAAGTATTATATGGAAGAAATTACACCTTTTCTTTGAATAAACTGAATTGCAATATTTTAAATAAATAGGTACTTACATACATACGCAATATAGATGCACCAATGAGGAAAGGTTCCTGGCTTCTTTTTCTTTTTTGCTTGTTTTTCTTCGGGCATTCCTACAATTTTTGGCATTGGTTTATCTTCTTCTTCAGGATCGATGTCCTGAGCATTATATTTCGATCTTTGATGAAAGTTTGTTATATTTTCAATTGAATCTTTGAATTTTTGCCATTTACTCCTTTTTGGTGCATTACCCCAAATCTGCGAAGTATTAGTCACATTCTTCCACTTCCCGCGTTTTGGCATCTGTTGATTAATTTGCATAATGGCGTTTTTCTTTGGTCGACAACGGCGGAAGAACGTGATTATAATTAGGTTGACAGGAAGAACTATCATAGTACTTACAAAACTTACAAAAACCTGAAATATGATAAAAAATAAATCTGAACATTAAATATCATGTTCAACTCGCTATATCATTAAATAAAATATGAAATGTTAATGAAACTAACCTTACATGGTAAATTCTGTTTTGAAACTAGTTAGATGGGGATATAATAGACAATCATCCTAATTTTATAATCTATGTCATGGACAGTTAGAGTACGTATAAATTATCGAATATGTTGTCTTGGCCTACTTTAAAATAGACAAATAACCTATAATTAAGTCATAACTAAGGAGCATCATAATTGTAACTAACACATTTTTTTATCAAATACATATCATTATTATCATAAAATGTTACAACAATGCTTACAAATAAAATCACAAAAATGCTGAACTTCGAATAAAATTTAAAGGGAAAGTCACTTTTCAAATTGCAAAATCAAAAGCTCAAACACATCAAACGAATTAACAACAACTGTCATATTCCTGACTTGGTACAGGCATTTTCTTATGTAGAAAAAAGTTGATAAAATCTGATTTTAAAGCATGCTTAACCTTTCACTTGGATGACAGTCGCATCAACAAGATATATATTCAAGGAAAGTTTAAAAAGGGTTCATTTAGAAACTAATTGATTTAAATCTTGCCTGCTGTAGAGTAAAGGAAACTGGTCCAATTGTCATGGCATTTGATTGCGTTCCGTTTTCTTCTGACTTGAAAAACATGGCATTTGATATCATGGTCATAAATAACAAAGACATACAGCAGGAAATACGATGGACGCGTGTGAAATTACTTCTTGTTGGTCGAGAAAATATTGAAAACCATAGATGGTCACTAGTGAGTTTTTTTCTGATAGATGAGGTAAAGAGATGTTTGAATGCAGCTAAGTCCTCCCGTCCAGCAACAGGTATTATCCTATCTATCATACCATCGTCTTCTTCTACAGCTAACCAACGGTCACACAAAAAGAAGTATCTGCAAACATAATGTCTCATTTAATTAATTGACCATTCTTGACTGGAAAATGGTTAATAACGGAAAGCTTTCCATTTAAAACAAATGCTGACATATCTTGTCTTCTGCAGGTAGAAAAAATACATCGCAGATTCTGGTAGAAGGCATAAGATAGTTTAAATGCGAAAAAAAGTTTGGAATAACAATAACAAATAACAATTAAATATTGAATACAGTGAAAGAAATTATTTCTCTTTTTGATTTTTAAACACAGTATATAATCATGATAAGTGTTTGTTATTCGATAAAATATGGTTAAACGAATATGTTTTTCTATCTGGAGAGAGTGAAATATATTTGAATTTGAATAATTTCCCATGTCTTAGAAACACATTAAACGTTTTCCTACCGTTCCCCTGTTTGTATATCTGAAACCTGTATTTGGTCCAGTTTCCAAGATCTCATCTTTCCTTTTCCACTATTGTCATGCCATATTCGGAGAAATGATAATGGACCTAAACAGCGTTCAACACTTAGAATGTAATTCAATATACTCCCAGTGGGTAAAATCTGTAAATATAAGTAAAATTTTCAATATTTTTTGTGATAATTTTTTTTTACGTGAATCTATAAAATTGAGAATGGAAATGGGGAATATATATCTTTTTGAATAATAGTATCGTATAATGAAAAAATACGTTGTTATGGTTCGTTGATTCTTAAAGATTAACTTCGATCATAACAATAAGAATGCTCTAATTTTATAACGTAATTTGAAAAATTGTACTTTGAATTTAATCACATGAGGTTTATAAATATTCATTAGTACCTTTCTGTGTCCATCATATAGTCTTCTAGCTCCAGAGTCGTTTGTTTCTCCAGACATTACAAAACTAATCTTAGAGGAGGTACCAGACTTCTTTTTCATTCCAGTTTGAACTGTTACCTGGTAGTGATAATTGTCAGTAGGAAGGTTGTCTTCCAAAGGTGTCGCTCCCCACTGTGAAAATATCATTCATTATTTGCTGGTTACAACATTAGATAAAATTTGCGTCTTATATGAGATGAGCTGATCAACAAAATTACCAAAAACCGCTACGAGATCATGAATGGAAATAAACATTAATAACTAAAAATAGAATGTGTTGAATATCATTACTGCAGTTTGACTAGACCCTAAATATGGGCTTCAAGTTTTTAGTCGATTTTGAAATCCCGTTTTTATCTTTAAGGATACCACAGTCTTTAATTCAAACTTGTAGAATTAAAAAAAAGAGTATATGATAACACTCATACTATAAAGCTATGAACACTTTGCTCCCTTTAAGATGTTTAAGTTTCATATATTAGTATAACAGAACTTACTTTTAAAAGATCCTTCTTGTCCATATGCTGTGCCCAAATAATACCAATTATGTACAGACCTATAAGTGCAATAACTGTTGAGAATACGGCAGCGTTGCTGGTCAAATCAAATTTGGCCCAAACATTGCTGAAGTCAATTGTATTAGGTGGAACAGCAAAATCACCACCAAAAGACGTAAGATGAGTTGATAAACACTTGGTCTTCCAGATTGTTGTTTCATTAGAAACCTGCAATAATTTAATCGTTATCAAAAAGTCATTAACATTTTTATGTAGTTTTCATTTAACAAATTTCCTGATAGCAAAAATAATCTGCTCTACAAATACACACTTATAGGCAAAGCGTATTTGTTATCAAACGCATATTACTAGTTTGAGGTCGGACAAATAGCTTTTCTTCAAATGAACCCATATGAATAGATAGTTTGTGTATTCTGTATATTTTAGATAAGCTGTAAGTTCATATGAAATTAGAAGTACAAACATGTTAAACGGTTTTAACAAGAGTAATCTGTCTTTGAAATTTAAGTTGAATCATTTTATTGAAAACAAAAAATTATTGAGATATGTACAGTTTTTGTGGACATAAAAAGGTTTGTCTGTTGCTTGGTCCGTTTCTGTGTGTGTTACATTGTAGTGTTGTGTCGTTGTTCTCCTCTTATATTTTATGCGTTTCCCTTGGTTTTAGTTTGTTACCCCGATTTTGTTTTTTGTCCATGGATTTCTGAGTTTGAACATCGGTATAACACTTTTGCCTTTATTTATCAATGAAAATTGATTTGAACTCTTTCATATAGATTTTATCAATTCAGATTTTATCAAACATCACAAGAAATAAATAGAAAGCTACTATGAATTATATACAGGTCTATTAAGTTAAATTGTGGGCAAATGCTGTTATTGCTTTTAAGGTGGCTAGACAAGATTACAATGAATTTACGTTTCATACATAAGTCAAGGTATAAAAAGACATTGTTCAGAAAACAAGAAATAAATACCGTTCAATATCGGAACGTTTTAATTGTCTATTCGTTTGTTGTGTTTGAGCTTTTGAATTTACAATTTGATTATGGACTTTCCGATTTGAATTTTCCTCGGAGTTCAGTATTTTTGTTATTTTACTTTTTAATTGTAAAACAATGGTCATGCTCTACAAACTTTTATAGTGTAATCTGTATACATAAAACAAAAAGCAGAATTGAATTATTCAAACAGAAATTAGTCAAGGCGTTCAAACAAATTATTAAACCTTACCAAAAGACCATCTCCTTTGTACGTTTGATCTTCTTCACTCCAGAATTTACATCCGGATATCATCAATTGTGTAGAGTAATTTAAACAAACTTTTGTCTCCTCAAAATTTACTGTTGTCTTTTCTTATTTAAAGAAAAGAAAAAGAAGTTTAACGTTTTCAAAATAACAATCACAGAACAGAAAAATATATACACTACTAGTATGTATTACTATATAAATGTCCTATATCAAAGTCTTTTTTTTTTTAAAATAATACTAGTACACAAACATTAAATCCGTATTTATTAGACATTACCATGATAACATCTAATTATTTGGAACCGAATTTAACAGACTACATTTATTAACTTGAGATCGAAATAACTTCTTAAAATAGTCATCAGGACAGACTCAATCAAAAAGTCCGATCATCATTAGAAGTGTTCATAAATAGGAGACTACACATATAAAAACAGCCAAACTATCTTCAATGATTAACTTTACTACAATAGTTGTCATCTTTATTGCGAGAACAGATCGGTTTCTATGAAAATATTCACCATCAAGTCGGAACGAAAGAAGATGCAGCTCACAATTAATTATTCAAGCAGCTGTTTGATAGAGTGATTAAATCAATACAAAAGCATTTTGACTGCTCATTTTTAAATGTTTTTCCTGATACACTTTCCATGCACTTTAATATTAGTATCAAAGGTTTATATTTTCACCTGCTGCTGGTGGAATGTTAGTAGCCGCACGTATCTTCTTCCAAATAGATCGTGCTTCAGAAATCACATTTTTAAATTTTCACTAGATTAATTATGTAATCGAATTAACTTTAAGATTACAACTAGCAATCTAAGTTGACCTTTTAATTTTGTTACTCATAATTGTAGCTGATTTTCGGTTATTATACTTTAAAATATTAAACAAGCAAATCTTGTTCTCGAGCATACAAGCAGAACATTGTTTTTATACGTATCATAAGCTATAAAATGTTTACAATCCGTTAATATTTTAATACAAATATGATATGATAAAGGTATCATTATTCCCAAATATGAAACGACATTCATATACAAACCCTTTGCCAACGTCTGTTATAAGATGTGTGTTTTCAAACAAAACTGATAAAACACAAATACAATAAAACAAATACTAGTATAGAATTATTTTGCATAACAAAGAAAGGAACATACAAGTCAGCAAACATGACAATCCTTCAGATTTATAAGTCATATCAAAGCCTTACCATGTAACTTGATAGCAATTCTATAGGTTCCATTCAGCTTAGTTAAATGTTGAGGAGGGAAGTATGTATGCTGTAGATATCTTCTCTTCTCCGGATACTTATCCGGGTCAATATGCTGAAAAGCATCCTTGTCATGAGGTATTATGGTAGTGTGGTCATAGAAGGTAGCATTTGGGTAGTCCTCATATTTCAAAAACACTTTAAACCGATCTCCCTCTCTATCAGGCCATATAGTAAAATGTATTGTTGAATCGTTGGTATCCACTTGAACTGGGTGATAGTTGTACTCTCTTGGGTCTTCACCAGTTGTTTTCCGGGACAGACATAGTATAAATTCCATAGGACAATCTATCTTATCTGGATTTCCTGCAGTTTGATAAGGAAATAATTGTGTGGTGTGAATGAAAATATTGGTAGTGCACGTAGAAAAAGTATATGCATTTAAACTACTATTATGATTGTGTATTATTTCTGGGTTATCTCATACTTTTACTTAGCAATGCACATGAATCTTCACTATCATAAAAAGTGGCCAACTCATTAATTGTAAAAACAAAATTATTATTCAAAACTGCTTTTTCCGTTTTAATGGTAATGTAATGTTTCATAATGAAAACAGCAGGTGAAGCAGCCTCTTAGTGATTTTAAAGCCATGCTTTACATATATATTACCTTCCATTTCTACTTCTATAGGTTTAGACGTGTTTTGTACAACAGCCTTCTGTCCAGTGCAGGGATTACTCAAATCAATAGAAACTACTCTGGTCTTCACATTAGAATCTGAGGTATTTCCAAATGTAAAAGGATTGTCTTTGTTTACAACAACCTGTCGAAATAGATTTTTTTTAACCTTTTTTTAATGAAGTTATAGCCTGGTATCTTTGATAACTATGAATAGCTAATCGATATTATTCATGAGATCGCTGGTAATAATTCTGTATGGATAAATAACTATATAAATAAAAAGATTTAGTTTGGTTGTCAATTAGACAACTACAAACCAGAGTCCAAAAAGCAACTGTATGTACGTCTGATTATGATAATATATAACACAGATGTTGGTCATAATAGGAATCTAAACGTTGGGTAGTATCCATATCGGAGTTACATTTCACAACACGGTATAAGCATACATTGTGGAAGGCATAAATAAATGCAATATTCTAATGCAACAACGTTTGTAACGTTCATTTTGATTGGATAACGTCACTTTCTTACATGGCATCAATTGACAATTGATCATATGGGACGTACGCGCAAGCGCAGACGGTATATGACAGATTTTAAATACATGTTTTAACGTTGTTTTCTGTCAGTTTCATTAGAATGAACGCGTCGCCAGTAAACTTAATTTGCGACCATCAAATCCCCAATTGATATCGTCGGAGCTAAAAATACAATACAGTTATCTCCTAATTAGCATACCGCTGTTCAAAGTCATTTTATTGACAGAAAACAGATCTGGGTTAAAAACTAAAATCGAAGGAAGCACATCAACAATAAGAGGAAAAACAACATAACAACAGAACCACTGTAGTGCAACAAAAAAAACCCCACAAACATACATAAAAACGGACCATTAACAACTGCCGTATTACTAACTTGCTATACATTTAAAAAAAAATGCGGGTTGAACCTCGTTTTACGGCTAGAAAAAAACACCTGCTTATATGGCAATGTTAAAAAATATACTGCTAAAAAGACAACAGTTCGGAAACCCAGCATCAGTAAATAATATGAAAATACACTAGTAACAGGCAAACCACAGAATAACAACGAACATCTATTGTAACGACAGCAAAGCGTTATTTCTAAGTTTGCACTTGATCCATATTACCATGGTTTTGTGATAGGATAGGGAATTCCATTTTAAAATATTCATTAAATGTACATAAATCAAATGTATATACTGTGGATTCATTATTATTCGTTGTATTCCAATTTTATGGTTTTTGTTGGTATAGGTGAACCATAAATTTTAATTCTCAACTGAGTTTTCTATCAGTATGTATACAGACTTTAGCAAATCCACGAAATAACTTATCCATGAAAAAGTACGTTTTCCGCAATCCGCGAAGATTGGTACCAACAAAAGTAAATAAATCCACAGTATCATAAACTACATTAAAAACTTAAATAGCTGTATGAATGACTTACAGTGGCACCCACAGCACAGCCTCCTTCAGCTCCCATATCACCAAACAAACTCGGATCCATTGAAGCTCCACCCGAGTCAGTTCCCATTGCCTGAGCACCTGTCATGAACCAAGAAAAGTTACAAGCAAATGACAGACTCATCTACAACATTTGATAAAAGTCTTTTATTCAAATCATGAACACTGAATCACTTGAGTTCTGAATACTCTTACATTTCGTACTTTAGTTGGATTTTTAACTTGTTTGATATCGACGTTACTGGTGAGTCTTTTGTAGACCAAACGCGAGTCAGGTGTACACAATTGTAATTCTGTTATTAATGATTAGTTATTTGGAGTGAAACCAGAGAAATTTCTAGCTCTATTTTAACTAAGGTTGTCTGTCTAGGAGCTTAAACTTGCAAAAGACAATGTAACAAGCAATTGATGGAATTAAGGGAATAAAAAAAAAGTTCGTCTCTTTAGTTGAAATGAGGAAAATGTTTATTCTGAAACATACCTTCAGCATAAGGGTCTATATTCTGCATTTGTACAGCAACATTATCGGCCTCTATCGTCAAGCTCTGATCAACGTCCTCAACATCGTCGTCGTCATCGTCACCGCCAGGATCGGTCCCGTTAGCAATAGCCTCTCTCCTTCTTCTCCGACGTCGTGAGGCTTCCATCTTTCCAAGCATTAAGTTAGAAACGTCTCCTATAGCATTCATACTAGCTGATGCCACATCTTTATCCTGCATTTGAGATTAACATTTATTAATAGACAAACAACAGGTAGAAAATGTGTTGTTTTTGATTGTCTTTATCTCTATTGTGAACATTTCTCCTGTTTTACTTGTTTTTAATAGAATGGCTTTAACCATGCAGTATTTGATTCAATGAAATAACAATTGTGTCGAGAAACGTAAAATGATTGTTTTATTATTAATTAGATTGGTGAAATATAAATTTATAATAGATCAGATATAAATGTGGACGTTCAAATAGTAATTCAGTATACCAAACCATCACAAACTAACAAATCCATAAAAACCGAGAGTTTTTATTTTCAATTTTGCGTCTTATTAATGGAACTCGTTTTGTTAGTTTATATTAAATAAAAACAAACTTACAGCTTCGAGTTTCTCTCGATCAAGCCTCTGTATTTCCTTCATACAATATTCATTAATGTATTCATCTACATCAAAAGGTTCCCATTCAACTGAATATTTAGCAAATATCTTCTCATTATCCACTTCTAGAATAGACAAAGGAAACCACATAATATGTCCATACTTCCGAACGGCACCTCGGAATGCCTTAGGGAAATCATACAGACAGTCGTAAAAATACAGGAGTTCTTTTGAGGTTTTTAAGTCATATCTTTTAAGGAAAGCATTATAACTATCAACCTCTTCCTCTTCCTCTGGTTCTTCGGTATCTTCGGTTGGAACTGAGGTCTCCACTCTACAATGGTCAATCTATGAAAAAAAAGAAATATTCATTTCATTTGATTTATTATGTTTATCCAGCTTTCATCTCACCGTCTATACAGATCTGTGAAAATCATTGGATTTCAGCAGCCATGTGAATATTTAATATTTGGTCCTTGTATGTGTAAGCAACTCATAAATATCATTAGTTATCTCTGACCAGGAGCCTTTTACGGCTTAAATGACGGACGTAAGATACCAGAGGGATGGTCAAACTCATAGATTGAAAATAAACTGACAAAGCAATGGCTAACAATAAAAAGACAAACACACAAACACACAGACAATAGTACAGAAGACACGACATAGAAAACTCAAGACTAAGACTTAAGTGATATAAGACATCTTTGGATAAAGTATATATGATTTTCGATTTAATGAATATGGGAAACTTAATAATATTCACAGTATTTATTTTAAAATATTGTGACTATAGTTATCAAAGGTACCAGGATTATAATTTATTACGCCAGACGCGTGTTTCGTCTACATAAGACTCATCAGTGACGCTCAGATCAAAATAGTTGTAAAGCCAAACAAGTACAAAGTTGAAGAGCATTGAGGACCCAAAATTCCAAAAAGTTGTGCCAAATACGGCTAAGGTAATCTATTCCTGGGATAAGAAAATCCATAGTTTTTAAAAAAATTCAAAGTTTTGTAACAGAAAATTTATAAAATTGATCACATAATTGATATTCATGTCAACAACGAAGTGCTGACTACTGGCTGGTGATACCCTTGGGAACGAAACGTCCACCAGCAGTGGCATCGACCCAGTGGTATAAAAAGGTAACAGAATTATAATTTATTACGCCAGACGCGCGTTTCGTCTACATAAGACTCAACAGTGACGCTCAGATCAAAATAGTTGTAAAGCCAAACAAGTACAAAGTTGAAGAGCATTGAGGACCCAAAATTCCAAAAAGTTGTGCCAAATACGGCTAAGGTAATCTATTCCTGGGATAAGAAAATCCTTAGTTTTTAAAAAAGTTTTGTAACAGAAAGTTTATAAAAATGATCACATACTTATATTCATGTCAACACGGACTACATACTAATTGTTGATGTTATCACTACTGTAACAGTCAGTGAAATATGCATATAAAGACCGTTTAAATTGGTTTATGTATTTATAAAACTTTCAAAAACTTTTCAGAATAAAACAAAACACATAAACTTTACCTTCACTGATAAGTCATTTTCTAGTTTCAGTTGTCTCTTTTTACGCTTTTCTGTCTTGTCTTTGTCTTCGGTTGATTCTTTGGGCAAAACATTGCTTATACCTTTTAATCCCACTAAAAACAATCCAAGATTATTCATCTTTAAATCGATACAATGAAATACGCTTTAAATAAAGGCAACAGTAGTATACCGCTGTTCAAATGTCATATAAACAAACGAACAACAGAAAAAAACTGAAGTGCAACAAAAACAAACGCAAACATTCATAAAAATTATTTGATAATAGCTGCCATATTCCTGACTTGGTACATGACATTTTAACAAAAAAAAAAGTTGGTTAATCCTTGTTTTATAGCTAGCCAAACCTCCTGCTTATATGGCAATATTACCAAATATAGATAAAATGACAGCACTCCGTGACAGCTATACAGCACACACAAACGCAAGAATACTCGTTACAGAGAAACGAACAAACAAAAATATAAGAGTCGTTAGCAGATGTTAACCGAAGAATAACAACAAACTTCTTCCATTGAAAACATACGGCACAGGACATCACAAACTGTGACGTATTTTTGTACCGAATATGTAACATATGTAATACTGAAATTCAAACAATTATTTTCACAATATTAGTCCAAACAATTATCATGATAATGACGGTATTGAAAGGCAATTTAAATAAATGCTGTGACGACGTCATAATTTTTCAGACTGACACAGTACGTTGTCCATGGAAAATAGAAATTAACTCGACTATACTGACAAATAAGACATATGTAAAATGTACCGAAAGTACAAAATTTTAACCACAAACGATAAAACATAACAAATTATCAAGCCGAAAACACAACAGAAACGTAAATAAATACATGAATGATGCAAATTCACACTCTGCAAAACAGTCATATAGATCATCCTCTGTACTTGAATGAAAACGACGTAATAGTTATACACCGAGGGAAAGGTGTGTTTGGATAAGAAACTCCGTCGGTCGGATGCCGGAGTGGTTTCTTCATCTACATCTACATCTACATCGTTGAAATGCAAAGGGTCTAAGACCCATCACGCAAGTACTAATTTGGTCATTCAATATGGTGCTCATTAAAAACATATTTACATGTGAAATTAAAATGAAATGTTTGTTGCGTGACTACTCTGTTAGATAAGATGTGAGGCTGTTCTTGAATGCCTTTGCATCTTCTATATTTAACATTTTTATTGGTAGGATATTCCAATCTTTGATGGTACGTGGATCAGCAGGTCAAGATTGGCCGTATAGTGTATACATATTACATACAAAAAATACGTCATTCTCCTTGTATGCAGTTGTCATTATGGAAGGATATGAGACGGACGACATTTTTTGGCAAGCGTTGGATTTGGCAGAAGAGACTAAAGATGAAGGCAATATTATAACCCAAAGTACTTTGATCTTTTAAAACGGGTCCAACCCGCGGAACCCCTACCCCGGATAACAATGGATCCGAGAGTTAGAATCCCCCCTTTTGTTTAAATAGAAACATATGACTTGGGATAAAAAAAATATTACTTTCAGCAAAGGAGTAATTAAAGGATTGTTTTTTTATTCAAAATAGATGCTTAATTTTTTTTTCGCTATTGGAATTTTCTTTTTTTAATATCTTGAAATAATGTGTAGTGAACACTATTAGTAATTTCTTATGTTCATGCTATTAAAAGAATAATCAATTTCTATTGTTACGAATAACAATGGACTTTGTTTGCGGGACGTAGAAGCAGGGGTTTCACAGCCTGTGGTCAAAATCCATTGTTATTCGTAACAATAGATCTATTCAATTTACACGTGTTTCAAAAATATAAACTATAAAGTATAACAATAGAACTGGGTGTAAATAGAAGTTAAACCACAGTCTAAGACACAGTAAAAATGACATACGTAAATTCAGACACATACATATCATATAGATCAACCAATTCGTGAAGTGTCCATAAAGGTTTTTAATATTTCCTCCTCATAACTCAGTTGAACAGTTTCTGTAGAGGAAGCACTTTCCTTTATATAAAGTTCGTATAGTGTCTACATGCACGAGCCAAACATAAATGTACGTAAGTTGTATATTAATGCTTTAATATGAAACCATATTAATTTTTTAAACCATTATTGTTTTGTTTTAACAGTTGTTATTCAACTGTGAGCCATGATTCACAATAAACTACAAAGCTCTTACCGCTTGCAACATCTGTCAGTGTTCCCATGGACTCATCAGCAAATTTAGATGACATACTGGAAGCAGTCTTGGCTATGGCACCACTACCTTTTGACTAATGAAACAAGAAGTCTCTGTTACTAAGTATTACAAAATTATTCAAATTGAATAATGTTACAGTGCACTTTAAATGATAAACTATATATTCTTCCTCTGATCATGTGTACACATTTTTACTATTTTAATATTTTGTAACACTTGTATAATTTGATACTACTAATATAAAGTAAGATATAACATGTATAAAACATATCTCCATTATCTGGCAATTTATTGTAATTTTCCTAAACATTGCATGATCGTTGTTAAATTTTTCCTGGCCCTTTTTGGTTTTTTTATTTTATGTAAATACATTATATTTTCAATCAATAAATTGAATAAATGAGAAATCATTTATTATCAAATATACAGGTAAACTTACCCTTGTTTTCATACTAATATCACCTTCTGTAAGTCCGTTGACAGCCGAGGCTGCCATTTTTGCCTGACCCAGATTCTGAACTTTGTCTGATACAGCCTCAACATAATTTACTAATGCTTCTTTCATCTTATAAAGTAGAAGATACAAGTGTTAAGTGAATATGAAATATGCCGATTGTTACTTTTTTTAAAGGTGTGTTGCTCAGTCATATGTTTTCTATGTTGTGTTTTGTGTATTATTGTTTGTATTTTCGTCATGTCACTTTTTACCATTTTCAGATTTCTTTTCAACTTATGGGAGGTTGATATCCTTTAGTATCTTTCGTCTCTCTTTTATTTGTGCGTGGCTTTTTTACGAAGGTTTCCATAGATTTGAAATACGATAAACTATAAATACAAATCTTATTTAATCAACTCAATAATTTCAGTTTAGAAATTACTGCGCGCATTTGTTCTGTTGCGTTTTTATTTATTTACCCACATTTTACTGCACTCGATGCGATCTGAAATGCATGTGAAACACCCCCATAATAGTAGTAATTGTGTTCTAATATTGAATTCATTAAAACTAAATGTCACTTACCTCAGTCATTTCTTCTTGGGCAGCCGTACTATTGTCCTAGAAAAGTAAACATTGGTTACTGGCTTCATTTGCTTAGGAACGACATCGTAAAAGAAGAAATATGGAAAAATAAGAACGTGTCCATAGTACACGGATGCCCCACTCGCACTATCATTTTCTATGTTCAGTGGACCGTGAAATTGGGGTCAAAACTTTATTTTAGAATTAAAATTAGAAAGATCATATCATAGGGAACAGGTGAACTAAGTTTAAAGTTGATGTAACTTTAGCTTCATCAAAAACTACCTTGACCAAAAACTTTAACCTGAACTTCGCACTATCATTTTCTATGTTCAGTGGACCATGAAATTGGGGTCAAAACTATAATTTGACATTACAATTAAAAAGATCATACCATGGGGAACATGTGTACTTAGTTTCAAGTTGATTGTACTTAAACTTCTTCAAAAACTACCTTGACCAAAAACTTTAACCTGACGCGAATGGACGCACGGACAGACGAACGAACGCAAGCACAGACCAGAAAACATAATGCCCTCACTATCGTAGGTGGGGCATAACAAATATTTTTTGTTTAAAACAAGAAGACATATTGACAAAAGCAAAACTCCTACGGTCGTATATTTGTATATTGTCTTTAAGATATATTCAAGTTGGTTAAAGATATTATTCGACAGGGTGTTTAACAACAACAAAAAATGTAAAAATCTATATTATTTCTTTGTAAAGCGACTTATTAATTAATGACTAATTACAAACTTACATCTCCACCAATACCAGAAGACAAAATGTTCACCGCAGCAAGTACTCCAGCTACATCTTTCTTTGCCAGTAGAGCATCAAGCTCACTGAAAGCATCTGTAGAATTTGAAACACGCAGTTCGATTGTTTTCATAGTTTTACTGGTTCTTCCACTTTTAGTTACAAATAGCACAAATGTTTTAAATGGCGTGTCGGAGTTAAACATACGTGAAGGCATATTAAACATTCCACCAGAAAGGGATATATCTAGAGTGGCGTTTATTGTGTTTGCTGGATCTAGACACTCTGCATAATCATAAAACCGGGCTGGGTTCCTTGTTTTGCCTCCAAACAATGTATCTTCAATGACAAATAGAGATTTTCGTCTCATCATTTCCAGTTCGTCATTATCTATAGTGGAATAAGCACTCTCTGGCATACAGAACAGGTCATACTCAAGACCTTTCCGGTAATTGGTCAATAAATCTGGATCACGTGACAGCCTAAAATCTACAGTCGTGCTACCAAACGTTAGAAACCACATATCATCATCGCCTGCAATGTAAGCAACTGGTTGTGACGGAATAACGACAAGATTTATCGTCTTGACAGTTGCTGCTCGAGGGAAACCCTTTGGAGATACTGTAACGGTGATACGGTAGTGTCCAAACTCTAGAGACACTGCTGGAATCTGCCGCGTACTGTTTCTGGATTCTGTGTCACACATCTTGTCAAAGGTCTTGTAATAACCATTGAGTAACCTCGTCATCTTCCAGGAGTAAGTGAACTGGTTGCTGCATGAAGACATAGCATTGACAAAAATGTCTATTTGTTCAGATCGCACGCGTTCATATGGTTGACTGATATCAATGTTATCAAACGATACTGTTGGTGGATCACAATTCTCAATATCTGTATCATCTACTACTATTGTTGGGCATAACGTTTTAACATCGTGTGCGAATTCATTATGAATAGTTACTGTTATCCTGTAACTTCCTGTTTGACGATACATGTGTTTTACGGATATGGTTTCAAATGATAATCTATTCGCATACGACATTGGTATCACTCCGTTTGATCGAGGGTCTATACTGGGCTCAACTGTCACCATAAGAATGTTATCAGTAGTGGTCATGCTATTATCCGGAACCGTCGTGTCGTTGTTCCCAAGATTGATGAAGATATGGCTGAACACTTGACCTCTTTCTAATTCGATATCAGTGAAGGTAAAAGGAAACCCGTCACCAAAGTCAACAACATATGTTCTATCCGAACCGGATGTACTTGTTAAAGTTACTTCTGCGTATTCTGATGTACTAGCACGTGCATCTGTGTCTGTTTGAAGGTCGTTGTAAGTCATATTTTGTCCTACTTGTACTTTGGTGCAGCCAGTCACATTACTGATTTCATTAATAGCAGTGACACATATTTGATATATACCCCATTCAGCATACACATAGTTGTTCGTATATGTTGAAAACATTTTTGTTGAGCTGAAATAATTATAATCTCGGACATTACCGTCACCATGGTCAATTCTAAACCTAGCCTTTTGTGGGCCATCCATGTCCATATTCAAACTGATGTTCAAAACAACAGGCTCTGTTCTGTCAATTATATTTTCTGTGTCTATTTGCAAAGATACGATAGGAACCTCAACAGAAATAAGTTTAGACATGGTTGTCTCGCTAATGTCGTTTGAGGTGCTAACAACAACATCGTAGTATCCTATACTTGTGTAGCTGATGATGAACTCGACTGCCACCGTCATATTAGATTCATAGACGTAGAACATGTCATCCAATGACAAACCAAAGGTACAGTTAACGAAAGTATGGTATCCCGACGGTATCAGAACGGTGATGTGTGTTGTAAGAGTCCAAGCGTCGGACTTTGTGTTTATTTCTATCTCTGCTTCAGTGAGCTTGGTTTGTATATAAAATATTCTTTTCTGAATTGACTCTGTCCCGACTTCAAATGAAACTAGATTTTCAAACGGGCGATGAAGTGGAAGTGTCAAATCTCCATCTTCACTGTAGAACGATAATGCTTCCATTTCGTTTTGTATAATTTCTAGATTTTGATTGTAGTTAAATTCCGGTGAGTACTGTGTGGTAAAATTGTGCCCAACGTCGAAGTAATTGAACAAAAGATCAAATCTCTTTGCCAGGAATATATCACTGGTTGATATTTGCCCATATACATTGACACAAGTAGCGGAAACGTTGTAAAGTCCGAGCTGAGGAAACGTGTGTTCAATATTCTGGCGGGAAAGGAAGGTTTTTGATGAACTAACCTTTTGCAGAGGTGATACATCACCAAAATTAACCGAACAATCGGTAGAAAAGTTACTAGCAAAGGAAATTTCGAATTTCGCCTTTCGATTGTCGGTTTGGTGATAGCTTGATATGTGAACCATCTGTGGAGGAACTCCTTCGTCAACATCTTCGATTAGGAAATATGTAGCTCCAGAGACAGATATAGACCCTAAGCTGGCAGTTACAGTTATGGTATAGTTGCCTTCTTTATACCAATAGTGGTAAACACTCCGTTCATATGTGGTGATTTTAACTCCGTCACCCATGTCTATAGTAAAAGCAACAAATTCTTGTAGATTAGACGTCATTTTTATCATGACGGTTTCTAACGGTTTGACGTATATTCTGTCAGTCAAACGATTAACTACCACGTTGATAGAATACGGATTATTGTTGGTCATTCCTGATGCAAAGTACACTTCCCACTGTTCACCATCACAGACGTTGTTACCAATCACACTGTATGAGATATCAATCTCGGCACAAGAACAGGAACTACCTTTCACAAGACATAATCCTGGTTTATCGAGTCGGGTACAAATCTGTCGACATTGTTTGATAATACCGTTAGTATCAGTGCCGTTTAATTCCGTTCGTTGTATATCATCGTGGTTAGGATAACAACCTAGAGGACTGATGTTCTGGTCTGTAATATAAAAAAAAATGAAAATAAACTTTTTTTTTAAATTTTAGGCTTTCAAAGCGATTTTCTGGATTTACCTTCTTCATGAACGCTCAAAATCTGACATTTGAAAGCTAAGGATGTGTAAGAACCGGAACAGGCGAAGACCTGTATGACCATAAAGGATAACAGTTTATACAGCAGTATCTTATTGGTCAATCCAAGAGTGACATTATATTCTAACGCATTGATCATTGGGTAACATTTTGTTACCCTCTTCGGCAGAGCAATCAGTTATCAATTATTATAATCAGTTAAGTATAATAATTTTAAAGACAATATTTAAAACAAGACAATTTCAATTTAAAATTGATAATTTAAAACACAATGATAATTCAAGATTCAGTAAACAAAGGTGAGTGGGTGATGGATCATATCGTTCTCCAACGGTAAACCGTTGTCAACCTCGGATGAGCCTTGGTTAACTGCGGTTTAAATCTGTTCTGTCACCAATCAGCTCAGTGGTATTCACAGGCATACGTAAAAAGTTATCAAAGGTACCAGGGTTATAATTTAGTACGCCGATGCGCGTTTCGTCTACATAAGACTCATCAGTGACGCTCATATCAAAATATTTATAAAGCCAAACTAGTACAAAGTTGAAGAGCATTGAGGATCCAAAATTCCAAAACGTTGTGCCAAATACGGCTAAGGTAATCTATGTAAACACATTTCTATGGGAAATTTGTTTTTAATAACTTTCATTTAAGAATTGAATACTTCTTTTCGTAAATTCATTGGGGTGTAAATAAATAAAGACAACAGTAGTTTCTCGCTGTTCAAAATTCATAAATCGATTGAGAAAAAAACAAATCCGGAATACAAAGCTGTATGCAAATTACAATTATATTAACTTCCTTAGGAAAGCAGGTATATTCAAAACCCGAAGATTGGTTGGCTGTTTGTGTAATGTATCTTGTCCTTTTAACCCCTAGACGTTTAGTAATGTGTTTATAAATCGGGTAAATACATAAACCGTTAAATAATTTCACTTACCTAAATTGTTCTGAATTACTTTATCATGGAATTCTATCGACTGAATCTCAAACAAATTGTCGCCTGTCACTGGTTCAGCATGTCCATTAAGACCAATCGTAAATGTACTGAACGTGTCAAAACTGTCCAAATTATTGTTTTCTTCTTCAAAGTACTCATCTTTATGTTCTTGTTCATCAATATAAACGTTTAGCCCAGACGATTCATTCCACGTGATCATAACATGAATAAAATAATCTGGAATGAGTCTAAAATTTACCCGCCATTTCTTGTTGTCCCTAGTAACACCGACCTCGTATTGGTCTCCAAGTATTTGATAAAGGTAGAAACCTTCTGAGAAGAACGATTTACCGCCATTTGATAGGATGACAAGTTCAGATGTATCAACATTTCTTGGATTCATCTTTAGCCAAACGTCCAATGAAAATCCATTGTCGCATTTTTTAATGTTTCCAAGACACCAATGAGGAAAGTCTCCAACAATTGCATGCGAGCCTGACTGTTCTATATTTTCAGGAATATTTAGATCATCGTGTTCGTTGTATTTAAATCTAAAAGACAGGACATTTAACGACAGTCCTAAAATGGTGAAGAAAAAAGTTCTTTTTATTATTTTTGTATGATGATGTAAATTGTTTATAAATAAATACTATAAGTGTGTGCTCTGAAATTATTCATGAATATGTTTGATATTTGACAAGAAAAGATTCAAAAAGAAGTCAAGTACTATAAAAAGAGGCACATGAAAATGAAACATTATTGTTGAAAGCAAAATACAGGAATAAAGCACTGTTCTTTGAATATACTGATAATTGCACTAGAAATTCGTAAGATCTTTTGTCTCACGTTCACCCCTCGGATCATATATATAGACGAATTATGAACCTACCTGATATTCGAGGTATATTCTCCTTTTTAAATATTTTCTAATGTTTTGATGACTTTAAGATAATAACAGTTACTTTACTCAGAAACCGTTATGGTAATTGGCAACCAACAAGTACCATTAGACTACTGATTCCCGGTTTTTGAAATGAACAGTTCCAACATTTAACTACGGACATTGTAATTTTAAGATTTGCCGTAACAAATATTTGGAAATTATTTCAAATTAAGGAATATATCTCCGATTCCTTGCTTGGCTTTTGGCTATACTTTTTGACCTTTTGGGTTTATAGAGCCAATCCTTCTTACTAACAAAGTTTTACATTCAGTGGGATTAAATTTCAACAGTTGCATTTTCACATGGGAGACTATATAAAAGAACAAAATAGAAGATTTTTCGTTCCCGATTGTCAATTTTTCCTTTTTGGATGGTGATGTTCCTTTACCTCTTTTTATGGTGTGTATATTCTGGCATATTCTGACATCAATACTTCATATGCTTATTTGTTATATTAAGATGATGTAGATAATTTGCGATATTTAAACACTGCACTTTTTACTAATATTAGTTCGATCGGGTAAGTTTGAACCTTAAAATAAAATGTCGATGTCTCGTAGTAGGTAAATTAAATCTGTCCTGACCTATAGAGATATATGAAAATGTGGTAGTGCCAATGTAACTATGTATAAAAGTAAACAATTATAGGTCAAAGTACGGCATTCAACACGGAGCGTTTGCTCACACCGAACAGCAAGATATAAATGGCCTTAAAAATTACAAGTGTAAAACCATTCAAATGGGAAAACCAACGGTCTAATCTATATAAAAACGAAAAACGAGAAACACTGATGAACCTCATAAACAGATGACAATCACTGAACATTAGATTCCTAACTTAGGACAGGTGCAAACAATTGCAGCGGGATTAAACGTTTAATGGTACCAAACCTTCTCCCTTTTTGAAACAATAGCATAACATCACAACATTTAGTAGGAAATACTAGATAACTTTCAAATACCGGTATTTAAAAACAAAGATTTAGTTATTGTTTGAACATAATTAATTTATCTTTCCTTCATTTTGGTTATGCCACGTCAAGAAAAATATCAATATAACGGCTTCTGGGGTTTCGTCATTGATACTGTAACTCAACTCCACTAAAAGTCAATAGGCATCTAGAGGTCAGCATACGACATACATCAACAAACATGTGTCTAAACAATGTATGGGTCATTCTAAATAAAATGTCGAATTTTGAAATTGAAAAATGTATTAAAAGTTACTTATTCAAACAACCCTCTACATAAGCAAATCAAAACAAACAGTACTTTAAGAACAACGCATTAAAAGATGCAATCTTAATGATGTCATACAAGAATATCTTGAAACATTTCTTGTCATACAAGAGTATCATGAACACATGATCGGTGGTACAATATTTTGTCTCTCCTGTTACCATTTTCAAAAGAAATTTTGGGTTATTAAGAAAAGGTTTTGATAAAATGTTAAGGTTGTTTTACGTAGCCAATTAGGTGGTTTTCAAGAGAATAAACTTCTAAATATATTCATTCTGTAAAATAATTGATTATTTGCAATTTTCCAGGTTGTACTGAAAAATGCCTCTAAAAATTGGTTTTCAAAGGTTGTAAAAAATACCACCAGTAATGCTAAGATAGCAATTTATATTGTTCGGCATTTTTTCACTCTTTCAAATAAACCCAACATCAAGTAAAATTAATCCCTCATAAGTTAGTTTACTTTTATCTTTATTTCATTGGTAACAGGAACGTACGTTTATGATATATAACTATATAAAAGTCTATCCTGATACCTTTTTGTCTATCCTGTTACAGGTATCAGTATTGCACCTGCAAATGCTTAATTTGGGAAGATAAAGACGTTATAACCTTAAGATGAGTTCAAACAACGAAATATTTCATTCGTTTTGCACCTATATGTTATTAGTTAAAAAAATAACGACCTTTTTGTCTACAATTGTCTATCCTGTTACTGTAACCATAGCAACCATAGTAACAGGATAGACATAACTGGAAACGACAATTTTTGTCGTTTTTGATTGCTGTTGTGAAATAACTTCTCCCTTTGGTGAAGTGATTATGGTTTTCTATTGTGAATTTGGTTTCCAACACGTTATTGCACTTTTTACAAGCATACTGTTGGTGTAATTAATTAAAATTGTTGGTAAAAGCATAGACATTAAAAAAAGTACCCTCTATTTTTTTTTAATAAATGTCTTGAAATTTCTTTTCTCTTTACTGTCGTTCAAGAAACGTGGCGTTTTAAATGTAGCGATTACTTTGTACTTTTGAAATCAACACGGACTGATTCAATATTCATAGGGAGAACAATTTAACGGCTGATTTAAGTAGAGGTAACATGATGGACATGAACCTCCCGTACGCTGATTGAATTTAGTTTGTAGATAATATATTTCATACAATGATAAAGAAGCTACGATTTTTCGTTAGAGTAATAATTAACGTTCTTAAAAAGTCCCATTTGCAGATATCAAGGCGGTCAGAAAATCAAAGTGTTTTTCTGACACTGTACGCACACAAATACCCCCCAAATTGGACTAAAATACAGTTTAAGCTTATCAAAATAGATGTAAGATGTCTTTATTATAATATTAATGTTCTTAATCATAAATCCGACAAGCTTTTATCTAAACCATTACAACTGAAATGTCCATTAGAAATAAATAACTTAGCATGGGTGTACTGACAAATTCGACATTTTTTTTAAATGACCCATATAAAGCTTCAACTATCCCCGAAAATTATGAATCTATTTATACTAAAGTAAAAGACTTGAGGAGAAAAATTTCTCTAAATCACAGAAACCATGAGACGACGAAGATAGGGTTTTATATGGATGTGATAATCTCGATCAGTGGAATAACAAACTTCAACTATCTCCGAAAATTTATCTATTTATACTAAAATAAAAGACTTGTAAAGACAAATTTCTCTACATCATGCACAAAAAGAAACCATAAGATAGGGTTTCATATGGATGTGATTATATGGCGTTATATATAAAATAGTCTTTTTTAATCTCGATCAGTGGAATAACAAAACGTGCAAATAAACGTCAGTACAGACAAAATTTTGAAAAAGCGATAAAAACAAAACATACGCATGAGTACAAACACAACAATAACAAACAATATGGTACACCGCAATCTCCAAGTTCTAATCGATGCAAATCATGAAATATAGATGAAACGATGGTTTTACGAAGCATAGTTTGTGGCTATGAGGAAACCGACTTATGTGCTAAATAGACGTTGTATATAAACTCATATGTTCCTATACTGTAATATCGGCGGCTGTACTTCGGAGAATGTAGTGATATTTCGTACAAGACCAGCATGAAAAGTGCTTTGCCTGGACAAAATTTTGTGCAATGTCCAGAATAAATCATTATAATGCAGATTTTTTTTCCTCACTTAAAATGGTATCATTTTTAAGAAGTAAATCATTCTTTTTTCTAACGGATAGACTGCAAAGTTTCTACAACGATTGATAAACATTAAAAATTCACGAAGCGAGTTTTCTTCTTACGCATAAAACGAATGTAAAGGAGTAGGTCCGGTGAGACCCCTTTTTGGCCCCAAAATATAACAGTTTTACAAAATTGTTAAAGTTATTTATTGGACAGTTAAATGCGTCTGCCACATAAATATGGGCTGTTTTTGACTATGCAATCCAAATATATCGGGTTGTAGCGCCATTAAGTCATGCTAAATTACTGAAATCTTTAAAATTCTAGCATTTTAGTTAGATTTTAGACGGTTTCCGTGTAAAACGAAAGTGGCCGCATTCGTGTTCATCCTTAATATTGAAATGTAAGTTGTATTTTATGATAATACATAACATATATAAAGGTTGTGGATGAACACGGATGCGGCCACTTTCATTTTTGACAAAAACCATCTGTAAAGTGACATTTTTCAGCATATTTGGTAGATTTTTCATATTTGAGCTGGAATCGGATCGTTTTTAATGACTAAATCAGTTAAAATCTTTCACATAAACAAATTGAATCAAGTGAAATAGACACTTAAGTGTTTAAAAAGTGGTCAAAATCTTTCGTCAGATGAAACTGAAATTTGAGGCCAAAATGAGTCCTTACCGGACCTTGAAGTTCTCCTTTATCATAAATCTGTGTCATGGCAGAAAAATGTATTGAAGTAGATATAAATCAGTTTAAAAAAGGATGTGTAACACTGTTTGTCGATGATTTCGGTTTTGTAATGTCAATTTATATCTTAATTATACTTTTATACGTATTCAAAAATTTCATAGTTGGCGTAGCCGAAAACACCGATAAACCAACTTTGTATATATATTAAGACATATTTCATAGAAACCAAATCGAGACATTTGTTACCAAATTTAAACATTTCTCTCCATTTCCCGGGTTTTTTTTTTAACATTAATATCGTCAAATCACTACACTAATACATACATGAAAATCAAAAAATATTATATTGACTTACCAAGCAAGATGATGATCGTAAAACATTGTTTCATCTTCTTATTCCTTATAACAAAAATCACAAAATAAAATGCATCCTGACCCTCAATAACCCGAAACAAAAACTGTATGTATTTCTCGGTATCTTTTTGTTAACCATTAATTAATTATTAAGCATATTAAGGTGAACTAAAAACAAAATTTAATTAAGGCCTCACACACCTGTTGATCTCAAGGGCCTTCTAAAATTCACCTTTATATGTATTGGTGTTTGATATGACCTTTCTTACGTAGGACTGGTAATTAATTATTTATGCATAATTGACTGAGAACAAGTGTATATAGCATCTGAGGGGGGCAACATTCTTCATTAATTTATATCTTGATTAGTACCTATAGAAACGTCAATTGGTAATTATTGATTCTTTATTTACGTAAAAAAACAAGTTTTGATAAGACGATTATAAGCATCTTTTAGTTCGTGATACTGCGCAGTTTTCTGTGGGTATTTTTTCTCTGTTGATTGTGTTTTTCTTTAATTATGTGTTATGTCATCAAGAATCGATTCTCAGCTACTTGTATGCATAGAGACAGAAAGCAGACAGCAATTAAACACAACACACAAACAAATAATAACCACATCAAGACATAAAGACATCTTAATGTATGTATACGCCGCTCTGTATATATATATATATATATATAAAAATATTTAAAAAATGGGATCAGAAAAACGTTTGCCATTGTTTCTTACGTTGGTTTACAATCATCTTCATCTGTTCCAACTCCTTCAGCCAATCTTAAGCTTTAGCTTATTTTGGCTTTTCTTTTTTATTGTTTATTCGCATTTATGCATCCTCTGCTTTCAAATGTATTTATTTTTAAAAGCAACACAATGTTACATTAAAAATCCCCTTTTTGAAATTTGATTTGTTTTTATATAGATATAAAACTCCCTGTATAAATATTTGAATTTAGACCATTCAACATTAATGCTTTCTTTTTATTGATAAATGTACATGTATTGTATTTCTCAGAAAAATCCTTTGCTTTATATATGAGAGTTTGGATGGGGTTAAATGATTAAAAAATAATGCACTTGAAAAAAGAAGATTAGAGAATAACGGGCAAAATAAAATGAAGATTAGAGAAATGCATGGTCTTATTTTTTGAAGATTAGCGAAAAAAGGGGTGAAAATTAAATGTTTACAGAATAACAGACCCCCCATCCAGACCCTCATATATCAGCAGGCTGGCATTGTTTTCTTGAAAGAACAAAAAATTCTCAAATTTCAGGTATGTAAATTAAATAATATTATTTTACCTACATCCTTACCCTAATTGTTTTTGTTTATTCTATATAGGTGTACCATTAGAAAATGTATGAAAATTTGCAAAATTCTATATGTTTTGTTTTAATCTTTTCTCTTTCATATTTAATCTGTAGGGTCTTCCCCCCTGGTTAGAAAATGTCTCGGGGGATTGTACACTTTGCTAATGTAGTTATTAAAAGTTCACTTTCATAATTAATCTACAATGGAAAGTCATTCATGTATAGCATTTCATAGTGCATGGAAAACCATGTACTATAAAAATTAGAGGTGAAAAAATGCCTTTTCATTGGACGAGAAGGAGTGAGTATTTTCTAACTAAGAAATGATCAGATGATTCTTTCCATGTAGGTGGACGTGTACACATTACAATCATTCCTTGCATATTATTGCTTATAGTATCTTAGAAAGAGACCTAATAATAAAAAAAAAAAAATGATATAAGCCATTGAAACATGAAAATGAGATCAAGGCAAAATAAAAGTATAAAGGCAGCCAAGTACATCTTACAATAAAATATTTATATACATCAAATATAGGTGTGCTACTGATATAAACATTCAGAGAAAAAAACCCAGACCTGACCACAAAACTTTATGTTAACCAATAACCATGAAAATAAGGTTAAGTACAAATGACCCCTGTGGGACAGTCATATACAGTTTGCAATCAATAAAACAACAAATGACTTCATCAATAAAAAATAACATTGAACCATGAAAATGAGGTCAGGTCAAATAAACCCTGTGAGATGGACATCTGTCAATCATTTCATACACCAAACATAGTGACATAGACCATGAAAATGAGATCAATTTTAGATAAACTCTTAAACAACAGGTATTCTCAGATCTGCAGTGACATCACAACATGTAACTGACCAATCAATGATTAGAATTTGTGTTATATAAATAATGTTGAGAGGTGATGCGGATAAGAATCCTCTTGATTTTCCATAGACTTCAATGCAAATTAATTTAATTGATATATATTGACACCAGTTGAATCTAGTAATTTTACCCACTTAATATTTTTAAAGACACTATATTATATCTCCATTTTGATTTTTATCATACTATATCCTCTGGTTAAAAAATAATCAACAATATAAATAATCAGTTATCACCTTCAAATAGATGAACCAGATGCTTCGCAGGGCGTAGCTTTATACGACCGCAGAGGTTGAACCCTGAACGGTTGGGGCAAGTATGGACACAACATTCAAGCTGGATTCAGCTCTAAATTTGGATTGTGATTAAATAGTTGACACAGCATAGGTTTCTGACACAGAATGAATGTGTTCTAATGAACTTAAAATTTTTGTTTTCTCTTAGAGCAATTCACTATGCTGTTGAATATTAATCCTCTCAAAAAAATGTTTGAAGAAATTTTCTTTTTTATTTATGAAATTTCAAATGAGAAAAATTGAACTCAATTTTTTTAATCACATCCCCCTTTCCCTTATTCCAAAACTAATCTCAATTAAAATTTCTAATGGAGTTTGCAACAATAACTACTCATTTAAATACATCATAAAATACAGCTCTTTGTAAGAACCAGGCAGAGTGCGATACATGATGGTTTCAGATTTTTTCTATAATTGGCCTAGTAGTAGCAATAAATGAATCCTGCTCAAAAAATAATTTTGAGTGGGAAAATATGAGTGGTTGCCATGGTAACGGCCACTCTATTTTTTGGTTGTTAAGCGTGGTAAAATCTGTCAAAAAACAGCTAAATCACCACAATTCAGATCTTGATTATGAATAGAATCATGCATTTTTAATTAATTTTCATATGTAACATTGATAGAACATCGTTTAAGCTTCATTTTAGTGAAGATTGCATGTCAACCAAATTTGTAAATATTTTGAAAAATTTTGTGAAAAAATGCATATTTTCAACTTTTCTGAAATTGGGATTTTTGCTGAATTATCAAATTTTCTCTGGTGTTTTTCAGAAAAGTGCAAATGTGTACAGAATAGTTAGCACTGTAGTTATGAAGTTTGGATACTTCTTTATCAAATTAAATAGTGAAATGCGTGGGATTTTTTTTAGTTTTGTCACCATAGCAACCGATTTTTTCTTTGGAAACGGAGTTTTTATTTGCAGAATATTGTAGTTTAAGAGCTTAAATGTCCTGAATTGTTTTTTAACCGATAAGAAAAATACATAAAAGCTAACGCAATCTTTAAATTACAATCGTCAAGTGTTGTTGACTTCAATTGTTACCACGGAAACACATATTATCCATAGCAACATCCACTCTGAAATTAGATAAATAAAAATTTATGTAAAAAATTACATAAATAGAGGGTGTTTATTTTCAAATTGGAATATGACTGCATGCTTTGCTTCACTTACAGTCCTTCCTGTTCTTTTCATAAGGCTCAACAAATGTAATATATAATGTAATATTGGGGTTGGAAGGTTAGAAAAAAGGGAGGGTAGGTTTTTTTTTTTAAATATCATACATGTAGATTCTTGAAAAGATTATGTTTGGTCGGAGAGCCTGATTATAAATAGAATCTCTTTTTTTTCAGAAATTTCATATATAAGATTGATAATCTATTACTTGGTTTTAGCTTCAAATCTTAGTTAAGGTACTTTGTAGTTCGCTTGTCATTTTGGGGGATTTTTGTCAGATTTTTCAGAAACCTCAGGTTTTATTCATTTGAATGCTTAAAAATAAATGGCATTGACCCCCATTTATCTTTTTATAAATCTTTTACATGTATAAAAGTCTTATAAAATTTAAATTTTGATAGTTTTTGAGAGTGTAAACTTATCAATGATAAAGCTATGAAAAGTCAAGAGAGTATGTTTTCCCGCCAAAATTTCAATGGCTAATATCTCGAAAACAAGCACATTGGTCTGTATATTTGTTTACTCTTTTGATTCCTTTATCAATCCGCTATCGATATTCACTTATATTTAAATTGAAAGATCCAAAATAATGTCATACAATTGTGAAACTCCAAGTCAAATTATCTCTCTGCTTTAAAATGAATATTTAATAAGGAAACAATTTTTTTAAATCTCAGAATATGATCAGGATTCTTTGATAGAAAGTCATTGAATTTTCATTTCAATATAATAAAGTATTCTTTTTAAGATGCTTGGGTAGCAATTTGAATAGATAGAACATGATTTTATTAATAAAAACATCTTCATTCTATATATGTATTGCAAAACTACTTTACACAGTTCTCAAACGAGAGCTTACTTTGGAAGTATATTTATATTCGGTTATAGTTATATAAACAGGGTTGATTTTTGTTCTTCCGTATAACCTCAATTTACTCAATTTTCTTTATAGTATATATACTAGTGGTAACAAGGATATCGTTTCTGGGGGCCTTTATAGTTTCTTGTTCAGTGTAAGCTAATGCTCCGTGTTGAAGACCGTACTTTGGCCTATGATGGTTTACTTTTAGGAATAGTGACTTAGATAGAGTTTTCTTATTGGCATTCATACCACGTTTTCTTATATAATTCTGCTCATTATTAAAGTCAATGATATATGATCTAATTATTCAAGAATTTTACTTTGCAATCTATTAATAACTACTGTTTCCTTTGAATCTTAAATAAGAAATAAGCTAAAACAACGGTTTGCGTTATTTCTCAAAGGTTTGCGTTGTAACGCAAACATTGGAAGAAAAAATTTTAAAAATATTTGGCGCTAATACGCTTCCGTAGATTTTAAGAAAGGTAGTGCATATATTACTTAAGAATCGGTGCTCACCCATTACATTAAGAATTGAAAAATGCCAGACACTCGTAATGTACAGCTGATAGAGTTGAGGATGAGCGTCATTTTTCAGTCGAATGCTTACTTCATAATGATTTGAGGGAGGAACTCTTTCAGCACATTTCTAGCACTGACGATTTTATTGTTAAACAATAGTTCTTTTGAATAATGTAGTGCATGTCTTGATACTCACTGTTATTTGATATATATAGTTGTTTTTTTTTATTTTGTTTTGGCTCCGATTGTGACTGAGGCTTATGGTGCTATGAAGAGGGGGGGCAAGGGGGGTCCCAATAACAGCAAAACAGCAAATTGATTTGGCTCATAACAGATAACAAGGTATTAAAATGGAAAAAAACAGATAACAGTAAATGAAATATTAAAATAATTCGGTCTTTGACAAATCAGTATTTCTTACTACGGATATAATCCTTTGTAATGCATTCCATTTTTATGACTATGTTTTTAGTATTAATTTATGTATCTAGAATTTGTTTAAATTACTACTCAATATATTATAATATTTTTTATCACTCGTTTACGGAACGTATTATGGTATACTGTTGTCCGTCTGTTGTCAACATGTTGGACATTAACTCAAAAACTCTTTAACCATTTGCATTAAAATTTGGGAAATTGTTTATATCTATTGACGTGAGCTCCCTTTTTTTTTTTTTTTTTTTATAATTTTAGATTTTAAGTTTCTGGGTAATGGGTTTTTATTCAATAAAATTTGTGGGGTTTTTTCAGTTTTCTGATAATATCTCAAAAATGATTTCACAAAGCAAGGAATTTTGGTGAATTGTTTATATCTATTAACATGAGGTAACTTTCAATTTTAATAAATTTTAGATTTTACGTTTCCGAGTTAATGGGTTTTATTAATTAAAAAGGGGTGATTTTCCAGTTTTCAGACATTAACACAAAAATGTTTTCCACTATTTTCAAAGGCCTTATTTGAACAATTTTTTATCAGCTGAGGTTTTTGATTGTACCAAGTGTACTAGTAAGTAGAATACATAGTTTAGTAGGGAAACAATGGCTTGAAACGAAATAAATCTTTGTTTGTAATGAGTTATGTGCAGCTTCGGACCCAAGTACATGGTTGAAACTTTCATTGTACAATGCATTTGGTTCTGCCTTGAAAAGAATTACAGAGCTGAGTCTATGTCGCCTGTATTATTTTCACTATATTTAAATGATTTGCAATCATATTTAGAAACAAAAGATATTAAAGGTTTAGAATCTATCACCAAAGATGCTGAAAACGAACTTACAGTGTATTTAAAAATATTTTTGCTTTTATATGCAGATGACACCATTTTATTAGCAGAATCGGTTGAAGATCTGCAACTTATGCTTGATAATTTTTCACAATATTGTCTCATTTGGAAACTTAAAGTAAATGTAGAGAAAACTAAAGTTTTAGTTTTTTCAAAAGGCAGGATGTCAAAACACACAAAATTTTATTTGAATAATAATGAGCTTGAAATAGTTAAAGATTATAAATATCTTGGTATATTCTTTTGTAAAAGTGGATCATTCTTGTCTACAAGAAAGTATCTAAAGGAACAGGCAACTAAAGCTATGTTTGGATTATTGAAGAAATGTAGAAGAAATAACTTATCTATTGAATGTCAAATTGATTTGTTTAAAAAATTAGTAGAACCTGTAATATTATATGGATCAGAAATTTGGGGTTTTGAAAATTTAGATGTTCTTGAAAGTATACAGTTGCGATTTTTAAAAATTATATTGCACTTGAAGCAATCTACACCCAACTTTATTGTATATGGTGAGCTAGGAATATTTCCTATATCGATACAAATAAAGATACGTATGATAAATTTCTGGTGTAGACTTGTTAGAGGAAATGAAACAAAATTTTCATCCTTATTATATAAATTGTTACATGTTTACTACACAGATTATGGTTATGAATCTAAGTGGTTAAAGTTTATAAAGAATATTTTAGATGATTGTGGTATGTCAAATGTTTGGCAAAACCAAACTGTTTTTTCGTCTTTATGGATTTCAAAGTGTATTGAACAGAAACTTAAGGATCAATTTATACAATTTTGGTATTCAGAAATGTTCAAGTCTCCTAAGGCATTGTGCTATAGATTATTCAAAACTCATTTTTGTTTTGAAAAATATATCTCAGAGTTATCACCCTATTATATGTACATCCTTTGTAAATTTAGATGTGGTAGTCACAGATTACCGGTCGAGACCGGGAGATGGCGCAATTTGCCAAGAAGCGAAAGAGTGTGCTCTCTGTGTGACTCTATGGATATCGGTGATGAATACCACTATATAATGACATGTAGCTACTTTATCAATGAAAGAATAAATCTGCTTCCCCCTTTTTGTCACGAAAATGTTAACATTTATAAGTTTGAACAGCTATTTGCTTCCAACAATGTAATTGTATTAGAAAAACTATGTAAATTTATTAAGAACGTCCAAGAGAAGGTCGTTCCTCCAGGTTAAAACTTCTTAGTATCACTTTATATATGTATATGTAATTCACACATGCTATATAAGTTTGTATATTGTTAATATGTATATGTTCTCTGTAACAATTGTTTTAAGAGAATAAAGTATTCATTCATTCATATGTACCATATTATATAAAAGGTTAAGTGGTTGTTAGGACCTAGTCCTTAATTGAGATCCTTGTCAGATATTCCTGGCCATATGTTTTCCTTTTTGTCATATTAAGAATTGCTTTAATTTAATATGTACATACGGAAAACAAGGAACATTATTCTCATACACACAAATAAGATAATTCTAAATACACATTCATAAAAAAAATGAAATTTATTACAAAGGATAATCATAAGATATACTTGAATTGTCCTGGACCTCACTTCTGTGGTGGGTATATGTTAATGGAATCCTTCTCTGAATACGGGACAAACATATTAGTAGTGGTAGACCCCAATGGCCAATGATCTTCAATTTATACCGAATATTGACTGTCAAAAAAAATGCTTACATTCCAATTTTCAATAACAGTTAACAGCAAATACATTATCACAATAACAGATAACAAAAAAACTAAAAGCCCAATAACAGCTAACAAAGAATAAGACAATAACAGCTAACAGCAAATGTATTTTCAAAATAACAGATAACAAAGAATTAAATTGCCCCATAACAGCATAACAGTTAAACCCCTTGCCCCCCCTTATGAAGGTTTATATTATATCATATTATTATTGTTGTAAAGTCTTTATGTTGATCCAATCATTATACCGCCGCTTAAAAAAGTGGGGTATACTGGTTTACCTCTGTTTGTCCGTCCTTCCAACCATTCATCCGTCAGTCTGTCCGTCAGTTCATCCCTCCGGCCCATGAATATTTTCGTTGCATTTTTTTCATGAACTTTATTATAAGGATTTCTAAAAGGTTTATTGAAGTCGGCTATATCTTGTGATAAGTTTTCAGATTCATTACTCAACCACTTCCTGTTTACCGAAAACTTTTCACATGACTGCCAAGTTAAAAAAATATTTTTCTGAGGGACTACAATACAATGATTTCTGAAATTTGGTTTCAGGGTTTATATTAGTCAGCTATACTGCGTGATGATTTTTCAGATTCACAACTTAACAACGAAATATTTGGGCGGGGTATATTGTATCATCAGTAGTTCGCACCACCACTGGTTGTTAATATGCTCTTTATAGACCCTTTAATTTGGAAAAATGAAATATTCTGTTCTGTTTTATTCTATATACAGATTTCGAATTGAGTATATAGAAAGTATTCGAACTACCTAAGCCTAATATGTTATATATACAGATTTATTTCTTTAAAAACATGTTACTTTATCGTATATCTAAACGTAGTAATACAGAAAGACAATTTTCTTTTATCCTGTTACCCTTATGCTTGACTTGATAAGCGTTGGACTAATGGGTTGTTGGAGTATTGGGCTGTCGGAGCAATTGATTGTCGGACTATTGGGTTGTTGGACTAATGGGTTGTCGGACCAATGGGCTCTTGGACCAATGGGTTGTCGGACCAATGGGCTGTCGGACCAATGGGTTGTCAGACTACATGTAATGGGTTGTCGGAATAATGGCGTGTAACCATCTCATTAACAATTATACCACATCTTCTTTTTTAAATTAACAGAAAAGATAAAAGAAAAAGTCGAAAAATATAATATTGTATGTATGACAAAAAGAGGGCTCCAAAAAGATTCTCAGTCCTAAGATCAAATGGTCACTTTTTCAACACTTACAGTGACACCAACAAAATTCAAACTTGATCTCTCTGTGTATACATGTTTCATAAGATTTGATTGAGGCAAACTAAAATTATAAAATGGAAACTAACTTTGTGACGACTAATGTACTGACAAACATGGGTTAAAGCTACTTCAACCCCCCCCCCCCCCCCCCCTTCCCCCTCCAAAACAAAAAAATTGCGGCACGGTCATAAAAGTGTTTATTTTAGTTTTTGCCCGGCCTTGTACCTTGAATCGATCAAATGTGTGCACAAAGAGTGGGACATTGGAAATTTATTCTTTTATTTCACAGGGGATACTAAAGTCTTGTATTCATGAATGTTTACAACTTGTTGGGATTAAAAAGCATTGATAATTACAAAGAAAAATAAGATTGGTATGTACTGCGCTGTTTCTAGTGTTGCAGTTTATTGAATGTGTGGAATTTGTCTTCAAATTATTACTGTTTTTAATCTTGTATTCATGCAGACATTCTCAGCTTAGTGGTTTCATTCCTAATCTCGGGATTAATGCAGTCTTTTGTAAAGGTTACAGAGACAGATACAGAAAATAAGGGCGTAATTCATGTAAAGGTTAAAAAAAACGTTGAGAATAGCAAAAAAATTTTTTCGAATATTTATCCTAAAATAATTTCAGAAGGATTAGAAGTGTGCTTCAGCTGAATCCCCCTCCCCAACACACACACACCCACACACAAAACAAGATATTATGATATTGGAATCATGAACTTAAAAAATGTGAGATATATGTAGAACGACGCATAGTAAGGAATGATTCATTATTGATACAATTATATTGCTTGATAATTTTGATTTCATAGTTTTGCAGGTAATAGCATAATTATTTTACTGGGATTAACACAATTCTAACTTAGCAGATGTATTATATTTGTCTATCTCGGAGATCCTGAATTCCAATTGCGGGATAGTAGTACAACAAAGCAGTTATTAATTATATGTTAATAGCTACATGTTAGCGGCAATAAGTAAAATTAGGCATTAAGCTTAAATCCTAGGCAATAAGCTAACGCCTAGGCATTAAGTTATTGCCTGAAATTTTCTGACATTAAGCTTATTTCCTGAAATCTGATGATGATTATCCATCCTATTGCCGAACATAATTTTAGGCAAAAGTAAACTCTCGAATTAATGCATATTTGGTGATTTATTCTTGATATAAAGTCGTTTCTTAATTATTTCTAATATTACATATTTAAATATACATTCATTTGACAGATCTTCAAATTAAGTAAGTTTATTTAGCACGTTTAGTAATTTTAACAGTTACAAAACAGAATTAACTCATACTTTTTTAATGTTTTTGTGTTATTACAAAATAATTAAAAGATTTTAAAAAAAAAAGTGATTGTATCCAATTAAAAAATGTTGAGAGCTGGTTTAAATTGGCCAAAAGTAGACAAAATTAAAATATGATTTTTTGCTCACACCAATCTATTTTTTTATTGAATAAGTAAATTTTCTTTTTTTTTTTTATTATAAAAGAGTGATTTTAGCAAATATTCTATCAAGTTTTCATACTTTTAAATTATAAAAATGTTGCGTTTACAGTCGGAAAGCTGACCCCGGTTTGACCCCATTTCTTAAAGCAACAATGGACGTCATGTGATTACCATATATGGGCATTTTTTTACCAAAAAAAGTGAAGCTCGTTTTTTGGAATTTGTAGTTTTTTGCATGAATTAAAACTAATTTCCTTTTGAGTGAACATTCTTGAGTATATAAGAAATATATTACTCAACTCAATTATGGATTAAACTCATTTTTTTCTCTCAAAATGTGTCTTCAAAGTCAAGGTGTTGACGAAAAAAATTGGTCACAGAAAATTAAAATCGTAATTTTCTTTCTTAACTTCTCGGGAAGCTATGCTGAATTTAAATTATGTTATGTAACATAACTTGGACTATGATGTGTCAAATTTGTGCCAGTTGATATGCTAAGATACGCAAATGTGCCAGTTAGATGTGTCGATATTTCTGACGAAGCGGGGCCGACGGTAATTCACGAGTTACGTCCCTTTGTTTGACACTATCATGAACAAACTATTGTTATATCAAGCAATATGTGCTGTTATTTACATGTGGATATTATTAAAAATTATCTTATTAAATATATTTTGATACTGTAAACATGTGCCAAAAAATAGAGAAACACATTTTATCACTTTTCAGAACTCAGTCCCTGTGAAATAGGCCCTATGTGTCCCTATGTGCCATAATAGGGTTAATAATTTAATATTAATTTAATATTCCAAGAGTTAATTTAATATTCATGTTTTGGTAAGTATTTTTACTGCTGCAACCAAATTATTTTAACACAGAAATAAATGTCTACTCAATTTATACAAGGGGTAGTCTAAATATTCATGAATAATGGATCAAGACAGTATTAAAATGATAAAAAACAGGAATTCCTTTTCATTACTGACACTTGCAAGTTGGTCCTACCTTTTTCATTTAAACATAAAAGAGATCATAATGAAAGTATTCTGAATGTAAAATCTTCATTATTTTAAATTTATAAAAGGAAAATTAGTTTGCAATCCTTGTATGAACAAACTAAATATAACCATGTTGTCTCATTGATTTCATGCAAGTTATAGTTCTAATGAATGGAATCAAATTATAAAAATAACACACTAAACCAATAAATAAATGGTGCTGGTCATGAACTTGAAAATAAATAAGAACAAAATAGACTTACTACTGTCTTAGTAATATTTTTCTTTTTCTATTTGAAAAAAATAATAATAACATTAAAAAAACTATGCATTTTTACATTTATATAAAAGTATTTCAGAGCAGTTTCTGGGGGCTAAGTCAACACTTATGTTTTAGATCACAAGTCAAAATTAAGTCACACTTCATGTCAGTATGATAATGCTTTGAATAAGATTGATTAAAATGATACTCTGAAAGAGATTGTTTGAAGGCAGCAACCATTTGTTTTCAGGGAGGGGGGGGGGGACTATGGATTTTTTTCCAGACAAGTTGAAAACAATTCTTCTCTTTCAATTTTAGCATTTCATTTAATGGCAGCTGAGGGTAAAACAAACATTTTTTTTTCTCAGGGTCAAAAACAAATTATTCTTTATCCAAAAATTGGAAACAAACTTTTTTTCTTCAAAACAATCAAAAGCCACCACCCCCTACCCCCTACAGAAAATCAAATGGTTGTTGGCTGCCTAAGTTGAAATTTAGGACAATACTTTCCCATTTACTTTTGCAGGATTCCTTTATCACAAAAAAAAAGTAATATTTTAAACAACGAATGTGTTTTATGTCAGTGCATCTAAAGTAGTTAAGGTTGTGCAAAGACAGTATAAGATTTCCTTACCTTGGTTTAGTTAAGTCATACATTTCACTGACTTAAAGAGAATAATTAATCCAGTCAAATATTCACAGCTGATCTCGCCATTACTTTTTCAAACAAACATACTAAACATGCTAAATGTGTGTACATTGACTGTGTTCAGATGCCAGGTGACACCGAAAAACTACAATGTCAAAAAATGTCTTTCTTTTGGAATTTAGTTCAAACGGGGTTTCCCAAGGGGTAATAGAACGTTATACTTTATGATTTTTTTAAATTTTGAGATACGTATTATTAATTGTTTGCATAGTACATATAGTCTTTGTTAATCTGTGAAAACTAGAAGAAAATAATAATAAACGATGATCAACGGCATTACGGGATCGTTAAAACACGGCCAATTTGACATGTTTGAGATTTTTTTTTCCTTTTGATAATAAACTCCATGCTCAACAAATCGAAATAAATCTATTTCAGACCCTAATGGCAAGTAGGAAACTGAAAAAAAAGATAAACTTCCAAATTGGCGCCAAAAAAAAAAATCCGCGAAATTAACGCAATTTCAGAATGGCGGGTTCTAATATCAGTCCCATTGTTGTCTTAAGAAAGTAGCAACAACGGTCGTTTCTAAGGGCTTGCTTTCCGACTGTTTAAATATAAATAACATATTTCAGTAATGATTTTATTTCCGGTCTGTTGTGGACAGTTGTGTCATTGGCGTTCATATCACATCTTCTTTATTTATATTCAGGATGAAACTGGTCCCTGTAGTATATACGTGTTTCATTGGTAAAATAAGAGTTTTTCTTCTGCTCATATTCAAACGTATGTTAATTGCAGAAATACAATAAAATAGTTGAAGTATTCAGTTTTTATGTGAAAGATGCACAGGATTTGCCTTTGAACTTTTAAGTATGAAACCATGACACTTCGAATTCAGCTCCCTCCAAGCATATACTGATTTTACCGATTACATATTTAATTTTAACTATTTACAGTTAGTTTGTTCAATTCTATTATAAAACGTAGTTATATTTTTTTACTTATGTTTTGTTTACAATGTACAATAATAATATCAAATTATCTATTACCCTTTAATCTAAAAATAATAAGTTATTCTAATAATTAACCGTTTTTTAAATTAAAGTTGTTGGCTAAATTTGATACAATATTTCAATTTTTTTCATTTGCTATTTTCTTTTAGGCCAATACTTAGGACATCCTAGTTAAGATTTTGATGCGCATGCTGAGACATGTTGTAAATCGATACTAACTTTATCCTAATTTCTGTCCTTAAAATATCTTATAGGACCGATCTTAGGACAGTTTCGAAAAACAGGCCCCAGTTCTCAAAATGTTATCATGTAATAAATATATTTTTTATTTAAATGAATTAATGTTATTTATTTACCCTCATTTATATTTAAGGCATTAAGCTTAATGCCTGCACCCATTTTTCAGGATTTAAGCTTAGATCCTAGGATTTAAGAATAATGCCTACCATCATTTAGGCAATAGACTTACTGCCTAGGCGTTAGCTTATTGCCTAGGATTTAAGCTTAACCCTTTCAATGCCAAGACCAAAATTCAAAATTGCCAAGACGTTACAAACGTAACAATATTACGACGTCATCGATAGTTTCCGATTTCCAACGTTGACGTTCCTACTGCTTTCGTCAGCTATTGCTACTCTTTTTCAATGCATAGGACACATACTATTTATTCATTGCACGCTGTGGCGATTGTGGATGGTTGCGTATCTTTAGAGGGAGGAGCAATAATCATTAGTAATATAGAAATTAGTTGAATATTGGAGCATAAAAAGAAAAAGAAAATATTGCAAAAAACAACAGTAAACTAACAAAACAATGCAAGTTAGAAAAGTCGATAGTTTCAAAAAAAAATATGACAGAATAATGGGCAAGGTGTCTAACCATTTGATTGTCCTTTCATAGACGTATTTGCCACATCTACTTTTATTCATCATTGACGTATTTACCACATCTCCTTTTCTTCATCATTGACGTATTTACCACATCTCATTTTATTTATCATTGACTTATTTACCACATCTCATTTTATTTATCATTGACGTATTTACCACATCTCCTTTTCTTCATCATTGACGTATTTACCACATCTCATTTTATTTATCATTGACGTATTTACCACATCTCATTTTATTTATCATTGACTTATTTACCACATCTCATTTTATTTATCATTGACTTATTTACCACATCCCCTTTTACTCATCATTGACGTATTTACCACATCTCCTTCTATTCATCATTGGCGTATTAACCAGATCTCCTTTTATTCATTATTGACTTATTTATCTCATCTCCTTTTATTCATTGACGTATTTACTACATCTCCTTTTATTCATTGACGTATTTACCACATCTCCTTCTATTCATCATTTACGTATTTACCACATCTCCTTTATGTCATCTTTGACGTGTTTACCACATCCCCTTTTACTCATCATTAACGCATTTACCACATCTCCTTTTATTCATCTTTGACGTGTTTACCACATCTGCTTTTATTCATCATTGAAGTATTTACCACATCTCCTTTTATTCATCATTGACGTATTTACCACATCTCCTTTTATTTATCATTGACGTATTTACCACATCTTCTTTTATTCATCTTTGACGTGTTTACCACATCTCGTTTTATTTTGTATTAGTTGGTTTATATATCAATGCTTACGTGTTTTTTTTTACATGATTGTAAGCTAATAAAAACCACAAGAAAAGGAACATATACACGTAGTAAATTTATGAAGAATCCGGTTGAAATTCAAAGAAATGTAAAATTCTACTAGAATGGGATAATTATGAACTATGAACTATCTTGTCTTCTTTAGTTTATTTTTAATTTCTTGTTTTGTACTTTTTTCTTAACTGTGGTCTTCATTTTCATTCGTGATATAATTACATTATGCAACAGCTGATAAAACGCACTTATATAGATGTAAAATTAATATAATGCTTTGAATTCGCCGTAAATTAGAATTTCGTTCCCTGATTATAAGACATTGCATAGTTTCGTTCTATTCATTCTTCGTCTTGCAATTAATTTTTTTTTTGGTTGGAGGAAAGTCAGAGTGCCTAATTTTTAGAACCACCGACCTTCCGCGGGAAATCTTACATTAAATTTTTAAAAAGTGTTATTTGATAAAGTTAATTGCATTTTTTAGGGGGCAGTTTCTCGACAACTAATAACACATTTAACTAGCTCATGAACAAACTGGAGGCGTCATAGTGGACGAGGGTTAATTGATTTTTTTTTATAAAACATGTACAAATTTATCATAAATCTTATAAAGATTACTAGGTTAACAATAAATTTCTTCCACATCCTTTCATCTTTGTAGAAGGCTGTGAACATATCATTCCGATCGAATTCTCCCATAGTTTTGCTAAAACTTTCTATAGCGGTTGGTTTGCCATGTGGTGAAACTCCTGGTTTACAAATTTGGACACTAAGCAAACTTGTTTCCGTTCGTTTTGTCTGTATGTACATTGAAAGCAATGTTTCTCGTCTTCTCATAAATACAGAGTCATCCGGACGTTATTCATGTTCTTTTTTAATTCTTTTGGAGCATGTTACTTCCCAAAGTTCCAGTCATAAATGTCCTTCTTACAAGCAGTTTTAATGCTAGTGATAGACTAGAAAAAAAAACTATCGCAAAGCACTTGGTATCTTTTATTAATTAAACAACTAGCAATCAGAAGACTTTTAACTTCTTTGAAGTTCCCTATCAGGCACATGATCAAAGTTACGGCCTCTGTAAACAGTACTATGAATGAGATAACCGGAAATATATTCAACCAGCATCCAAAATTTAATGCCAAATTTGAGTCTTTTTGATGGTATATATTGTGTCATTACTGAGCGTGCACGTGTTCCAACCAAAGACTGGTCAATCAATCGTTAGGTTTCTTCCATGTGTATACAGATATTAACGCATGTTAAACGAATCAAGAATCGGCTTGAACTTTACCGACGGGTCATAAGTGGTATCGTTTCTGCCTGAAACTTTACGTTTTGTAATACCGTGTTGTAGATAATTCAATATGAGAAATCAATCAAAAGTCGAGTTAATCGATAAGTTCGAGAAAAAAATATCCGAAGTTAGATATTCAGAGGTAATAATTCTGCTAACCTCATCATAAATTGCAATTGTCTGTTAACATTCCGGACGGTAATGTTATGTTCGTGAAATTAAAAACATTTTGCCAAGATTTTGATGATTTTTTGGTAAATATGTGTTTGTTTTATTCTACTTGGAGCGGGATTCGTGGGTATCTATAAATAATTCATACTTAATGTTTTAAAATATAAAGGAGTTTCTCACTCATCCAATTAAGAATTGAAAAAAAAACGGGAATATGTTGTTGCATTCAAATAAATGATTTTTGTTAATTCAAAATGAAATATTGAATTTCTGAGATGTTTATAGTATAACATTATTTTCGGCAACAAAATAAGAATTAGGCTTCAACGATCCTTAATTGCATTCAGTCGCAAACAAAGAGTAGTAACACACGATCATTATTATACACTTACAGTTAACATTCATGATACGCACACCCTCACCCTCACCCTCACCCTCACCCGACTCCCCCCCCCTTCCCCCCCAAAAAAAAGTAAACCCCACTTCATTAACTTATCATATTGACATACTGAAACATTTTTCAATAATGCCTTTGGTTATATTTACTATGATAGTTCCTCTAGACTTTTCACTCCTTTTCTTCTAAAGGTTGTACATTGACTACATTAGTTCTTTTAATCATTGAGCTTATATTTCTTTATTACTTTTTTGGTTGGAATTGGTGAAGTTGAGGTGAAAGAATCATTAGATAAGATTTTAGGAAATTCACATGCAGACGGAAGCTTTATTAAACTGTTTCTGTTCAATTTATACTGATATCTACAGATATATATAGGTTAATCAAAGCCATGAGCCAACTCAATTACCTCCATGTTTTTAGTATGACAAAATAGATACACTCTATCAATAACATTGTATCAGTTTCATGAAAACAGAACTGCAAAAAGAGCGAATATTTTTACTTGTTTGTTTCAAGAAATATCTTCTTCATAAGATAAGTTGTAAACATGAGCATAAAATATGCTATTGCAGGCATATTCTTTACACCACTTTCGACAGTAAATTCGGGGTCTTCAGCACTTTGAATTTCTTCCGGCGGAAAACAAACGGAACCAATGAGTTGCCATATTTGCAGCATTACGCAACTCTCCATTTGACGTCATAAATTCATAGTCGACTTTCATATTCGTGCATTTTTCCGTAGTTTTCCTATTTCACAATGTTAATGGTATTTGGGGAAAATGTCAATTTTGCAAATGCACAGAAAATGCTAATAGAATTACTTGCAATTGTAAATGCTGGTCAGACATTTTTTTAAGTATGCAATAAACATTCCAATTGAAAAAAAAAATAATGCTATAAATCGTATCAGTGTATTTCTTAGACTTGATATTGAATTTTACATGAAACGAGTGTATTGCAATAACAGGTTATTAAAATTATTGAACTAATGAATGCTACATGTATATAAAGAAATAATTCAAGTATGAACGTTTTTTACATTTATTACAAATCTATAGCGTATTGTCGACAAATAATATTTCATTCATTGCTTGTTGATTGCAAGTTACTTTCGGTGTGTTGCCGAAGTTTACTGGTTTATGGCATTGATAAACAATCAACACATAGCACGTGGAGCATATGCAAAATAAATGAATTGATAGAGCCATATTTTTTTTAAACATTTTCTATCAAACTTTTTTCCATTTAACATATTGCTAAATGATTTGGTGTATCTAATTTATTCCTTCAAAATCTTTTTATTATTTACATTGAAGTATACGTTTGTTTACATTCGTTCGTCACGGATTATCCCTTGCACTTGCAATGTGCGCAGTCCTTACAAGTAGTAATTCGTTAATCTTCATTTTTCAATTTTTGCCCGATAATCCCTACTTTTCTTTTCATGATTTTATAACATATAGATAATTATTTGATAGCAGTACACGTACGAAGATTATGATAGTATGAAGGATTATTTTTTCTTACACTTGTTTTACAATAAAACCTATAGTATTTAAGTCTGTTATCAACTTTTCTTTTAAATTTGAAGTTTCATATGACTACAATTGTCAAGATGTGACAGTACTCTAAGTTCTAACGTTTTGTTTGTTTCAGCGCGGGTACCTGTTGTTGTTGTTGTGAAAGTGACGTAATAAACGTCAACGTCAAACTACTGTTTACAGTATACGAAATAAAACCGTTAAATTATTTAAATTTAACTGTAATTATTAAACCAACGTATGTTTAACATTTTTGAAAGACATAACGTCGTATTTGTTCAAAAATTATGATAGATATTTTTACCAATTAAGGGCCAAAATATTGGCCTTGTGGCATTTTTCAGATATTACCGAGGCCAATAAATTGGCCCTATGGCACAGAACTCGTTAATGCCTAATTTCACTTATTGCCGCTAACATATATATTAAGAGGATTCCATTATACTGGACTTCCGATATTAGCTATCGCCCATTGACTATTATTATTTTTTAAATCACCACCAACTTAAAATATGTTCAATTTGCCTGTCCGTCTATCCTCCCGTCCATCACACTTCAGTTTCAGTTTAGAAATGATTTGACCAAATTATTGGTTTGTTAATATTATGTTACGGGTGAATTTTGTGATTTATGCTGGTGGAATAACATCTCAGACGGATGTGTGCCATAAGAAACAAGTGAAACTGCGAGCTACTGCTCACTGATGATACCCCCGCCGCAAGTGGATAATATTAATAGTGTAAAAATATGCAAGTGTTCGGTAAACAGGAAGTTGTCGAGTGATGAATCTGAAAACGCATCACACGGTATAGCTGACTTATATAAATCCTGAAACCAAATTTCAGAAATCCTTGTATTGTAGTTCCTGAGAAAAATGTGACGAAAATTTTCAACTTGGCTATCATGTGTAAAATCAGACAAGTGTTCGGTAAACAGGAAGTTGTCGAGTGATGAATCTGAAAACGCATCACACGGTATAGCTGACTTATATAAATCCTGAAACCAAATTTCAGAAATCCTTGTATTGTAGTTCCTGAGAAAAATGTGACGAAAATTTTCAACTTGGCTATCATGTGTAAAATCATACAAGTGTTCGGTAAACAGGAAGTTGTCGAGTGATGAATCTGAAAACGCATCAAACGGTATAGCTGACTTATATAAATCCTGAAACCAAATTTCAGAAATCCTTGTATTGTAGTTCCTGAGAAAAATGTGACGAAAATTTTCAACTTGGCTATCATGTGTAAAATCATACAAGTGTTCGGTAAACAGGAAGTTGTCGAGTGATGAATCTGAAAACGCATCACACGGTATGGCTGACATATATAAATGTTGATACCAAATTACAGAAAGGGTGGATGTGTAGTTCCTGAGAAAAATGTGACGAAAGTTTCATGGGACGGACTGACTGACGGACTGATGGACGGACTGACGGACTGATGGACGGACTTACGGACTGATGGACGGACAGACAGAGGTAAAACAGTATACCCCCTTTTTTAAAGCGGGGGTATAATTAAGACTTGTCTTACAATTGTTAGTGCCATATATATCTTGCCTTTCAATAAGCCAGGTTGGCATCCCATGAAGTTCATCATCTGTTAACCTTAAACCAGATGCTCCACAGGGCGCAGCTTTATACGACCACAGAGTTCGAACCCTGAACAGTTGGGGCAATTATGGACACAACATTCAAGCTTGATACAGCTCTGAATTTTGATTGCATTTAAATGGTTTACACAACATAGTTTTCTGACACAGAATGAATGTAGTCTAAGAACTTAAACTTAAAAACTTAAACATTGGAGAATTACCTATTATAGTCCAATATCCAAAATCTAAATACATGGTTAAATTCAGCATATCAAAGAACCCCAAGAATTCATGTTTTGTTAATATCAAACTAAAAAGTTTAATTTTGGACCCTTTGGACCTTAATGTAAAACAATTTAAAAACTGGACCAAAAATTTACATTTACAGTAAGATTCGGCATATCAATGAACCCCAATTATTCAATTTTTGATGAAATCAAACAAAGTTTAATTTTAACCCCTTTGGGTCCCTAATTACTAAACTGTTGGGACCAAAACTCCCAAAATCAATCCCAACCTTCCTTTTATGGTAATAAACCTTGTATTTAAATTTCATAGATTTCTATTTACTTATACTAAATTTATTGTGGGAAAACCAAGAAAAATGCTTAATTGGGCCCTTTTTGGCCCCTAATTCCTAACCTGTTGGGACCAAAACTCTCAAAATCAATCCCAACCTTCCTTTTGTGGTAATGAACCTTGTGTTTAAATTTAATAGATTTCTATTTACTTAAACTAAAGTTAAAGTGCAAAAACCAATGTGTCTTCGGACGACGTAACGCAATTCTCTTTTTCTCAAGTATCTACTTGTATGCAACATTTAAAAAAAATCAACATACCCCTCCCCCCTTTTTCCAAGCCCCCCAACCCCAATGTTTCGTTACATATTAAATTTATTGAACCATCTGAAGAAAAAATTTAGACAAGACTGTGAGTAAAGCAAAGAAGGAAGTCATATTCCAATTTGAAAATTAACACCCTTTATTTATGCATTTTTTTTACATAAATTTCTATTTATGCAGTTTTTTAATGGATGTTGCTATGGATAATATGTCTTTCCGTGGTAACAATTGAAGTCAGCAACACTTGACGATAGTAATTTAAAGTTTGCGTTAGCTTTATGTATTTTCTTATCGGTTATAAAACAATTCAGGACATTTAAGCTCTTAAACTGCAATATTCTGCAAATGAAAACTCCGTTTCCTAGGAAAAAATCGGTTGCTATGGTGACAAAACTAAAAAAAATCCCACACATCTTTCTATTAAATTTGGTAAAGTAGTATCCAAACTTCATAACTACAGTGCTAACTATTCTGTACACATTTGCACTTTTCTGAAAAACACCAGAGAATATTTGATAATTTCGCAAAAATCCCAATTTCAGAAAAGTTGAAAATAGGCATATTTTCGCAAAATTTTTCAAAAAATTTACAAATTTGGTTGACATGCAATCTTCACTAAAATGAAGATTAAACCATGTTCTATCAATGTTACATATGAAAATTAATGAAACATGCATGGTTTTATTCATAATCAGGCTCTGAAATGTGGTGATTTAGCTGATTTTTGAAAGATTTTACTACGCTTAACAACCAAAAAATTGTGTGTCCGTTACCATGGCAACCACTCATATTTTCCCACTCAAAATAATTTTTTGAGCAGGATTCATTTATTGCTTCTACTAGGCCAATTATAGATAAAATCTGAAACCCCCCATGAATCACATGTATATGGCACTCTGCCTGGTTCTTATAAAGAGCTGTACTTAAGATGTAAAAAAACTGCTTGTTATCACTGAATGGTAAAGATTATTTTAATTTATCAGTTGGTAGTAAAAAGTGAATATACATTGTATATTGTATATAACAAAGATTTAAGTTGATTCTGGACAAAGAAAGATAACTCGAATTAAAAAAAAATCTTGCTATTGCACAATATTTTGCAATTAGATATTTCTTGCTTACTATTCTGGACAAAGAAAGATAACTCTAATTTAAAAAAAATTTGCAATTTCACAATATTGTGCAATTAGATATTTCTTGCCATTGCGCAATACTGTGCAATTGAAAAGACTTGCTATTGCACAATACTTAATATAATAATTTTAGATCCTGATTTGGACCAACTTGAAAACTGGGCCCATAATAAAAAATCTAAGTACATTTTTGGATTCAGCATATCAAAGAACCCCAAGATTTCAATTTTTGTTAAAATCATACTAAGTTTAATTTTGGACCCTTTAGACTTTAGTGTAGACCAATTTGAAAACAGGACCAAAAATGAAGAATCTACATACACAGTTAGATTTTGTATATCAAAGAACCCAATTTATTCAATTTTTGATGAAATCAAACAAAGTTTAATTTTGGACCCCGATTTGGACCAACTTGAAAACTGGGCCAATAATCAAGAATCTAAGTACATTTTTAGATTCAGCATATTAAAGAACCTAACTGATTCATTTTTTGTCAAAATCAAACTAAGTTTAATTTTGGACCCTTTGGACCTTAATGTAGACCAATTTGAAAACGGGACCAAAAGTTAAGAATCTACATACACAGTCATGACAGTTAGATTCGGCATATCAAAGAACCCCAATTATTCAATTTTGATGAAATCAAACATAGTTTAATTTTGGACCCTATGGGCCCCTTATTCTGTTGGGACCAAAACTCCCAAAATCAAAACCAACCTTCCTTTTATGGTCATAAACCTTGTGTTTAAATTTCATAGATTTCTATTTACTTATACTAACATTATGGTGCGAAAACCAAGAAAAATGCTTATTTGGGTCCCTTTTTGGCCCCTAATTCCTAAACTGTTGGGACCTAAACTCCCAAAATCAATACCAACCTTCCTTTTGTAGTCATTAACATTGTGTTTAAATTTCATTTATTTCTATTTACTTAAACTAAAGTTATTGTGCGAAAACCAAGAATAATGCTTATTTGGGCCCTTTTTTGGCCCCTAATTCCTAAACTGTTGAAACCAAAACTCCCAAAATCAATCCCAACCGTTCTTTTGTGGTCATAAACCTTGTGTCAAAATTTCATAGATTTCTATTAACTTAAACTAAAGTTATAGTGCGAAAACCAAGAAAATGCTTACTTGGGCCCTTTTTGGCCCCTAATTCCTAAAATGTTGGGACCAAAACTCCCAAAATCAATACCAACCTTCCTTTTGTGGTCATAAACCTTGTGTTAAAATTTCATAGATTTCCATTCACTTTTACTAAAGTTAGAGTGCGAAAACTAAAAGTATTCGGACGACGACGACGCCAACGTGATAGCAATATACGACGAAAAATTTTTCAAATTTTGCGGTCGTATAAAAATCTAGAGGAATCCTTTCTGCATCACCCCTTGAAAAATTTAAATGCCAGGATGTCCGTATCTGAGAATACCTTACCATCATCCCAATAAATCTTCATTCATTTATGTCTCTACTGCCAATCCATTAGCATCACTAGGTCTCCTATTTTGCGATTTTTGTTGCATGCAAATTCAGAAATTGTTGCATGCATTTATTGTTGCAATTTTGTCATTTTAGACTTAAATGCAATTTTATTTTTTACGATTTTGAGAAAAATCCAGTTTAATTAATTGTATTTTTCACAATAATAAAAACCTTGTAATAATTTTTGCACTTACAGTAGCTAATGCTTCTACTGTGACTGGATTAGCATCATTATGTCTTCCAGTCTGCAATTTTTGTTGCATGCAACACATAAATAACAGCTCCCATAATAACTTACCTGACATTTTCTATTTAGATATAAGAAGATGTGGTATGAGTGCCAATGAGACAACTCTCAATCCAAGTCACAACTTGTTAAAAGTAAACAATATGGGACAATATCCCTAATGTGCCTTAAAATGAGGAACTCAAATGTCAGGTGTAAACAAAAAATCTCTGTGTAGTGATATTTGACACATTTATATTATAAACAAATGACTGAGCTGAACCATTTGTGTTAATTTAGAAAGTAAAGGAACACAGAATAAATGTGTAAAAACTATGGAGCCATTAAATGTGTTCAAAGTATTAAATTTTTAAAGAACTTATTGTGTCAAAAATGGGATTATTTACCATGAGGAGCCACATCGCCAAAGGATACTCGGGGTTTGCTAATTTACGGAAAAATGAATCACACTTCGTACCCCGAAAATTTAACCACATATGTAAAAATGTCTCAGCTTCGAAACAAGCCATCATACATATTCAAGTTTATGATATGGGCTGAGCAACAGAAGAAAACGTTACCATTACCGCCTATGTAGAAACAATTGCGCATATTGCCCAAATTATGGGTCAAAATACGTTCGTCAACACAAGCCTTGGCTCACACCAAACAAAAAGCTATAAAGAGCCTCAAAAATTGATCGGTTAGGCTAGTGACTAAACCATTATAAAACTTATTTATGATAAAAAGAAGGATTTTCTAGTACATGTGGCTATATACAGCAACAAAATTCAAGTTTTTTTTTTTTTTTAAATTTAATTGATATGATAGTACATCTATAACAAACTAATATCACAGCAAATATAACATATAAAATAACTCTGATATACAAAACTTTGTCAAATATCGGAAAAGTATTTATGTAATGTTATTTGTCATGCTGAACTTTACTTGAAAACACCAGGGCATTAGGAGGGGATGGGGGCTAAATAGTTTTGATATTTATACCAATTTATTAGAAGTGAGTTATATATTCACATTATTTTTAGCTATGTTATTATATATATATAGAACATGTGCATGTATACTATAGGGTTCAATTACAGGATACAACATTTAAAACATAAATATTCTTTTTTACCCTTTTAAAGTCCCACCCCTTTCTTTTAACCTTGCAAAGTATTATCATCATATAGCAGAAAAACCTATATGGAGATTAACTATGTGTCACTGTAGTTACAAACATCAACATACCGTGACTAGACAAACAGTTGTTTCTCATAAGAAATTTATCCCCAAAATAATAACTCAGTTGTACCTATATTTACAAAATAATAAACAAAATGGCCAACAACATCAAAATGTAGATGTAAAGTTTGTTTTAACCAGCTGTGATTAAGTTCTTTTAGCGAGTGCTTGGATATATTTGTATATTTGTAAATAACCATTTGAAGACTCCTAAACTGTGTTGCAATACACAAATTGTAACAAAAAATTATTATGTATATTAATAACAAGTCTTATCCTGATTTAGAGTAATTTCTCGCAATTTGATTGGCTGATATTGTCCTAATAAATTTCAGTACAATTTTTTATCATGTCAATTGGAATTATCTCCCTTATACAATTGACCTAATAAAAAAAACCAAAAAACAATTGAGTTGCTTTGTAGTCATAATATTTTTTTTATTTTTCACATTTTTTTATTTAATATCTAAAATATATTTATTGATATTGTCCTAACATTGAATTTGAATATAATAATATGTAATATAACAAAATCAGGATAAATTCGTTACACAGTGTTCAATTGTCCTAATATAGAATTTATCAGGTCAATAAAAATCATATCGGGTTTGGCTTCGCCTCACCCGATATGAATTTTATTGACCCGATAAATTCTCGTATTAGGACAATTGCACACTGTGTAACTAATATTATGCAATTTATCCCTTTTCAAAAATCAAAAATGTCGTATGATTGCCTTTGAGATAACTATCCAACAAAGTTCAAATGAAACAAATGTAATCAATTATAGGTCATATAGCTCTTAACATGTTTCAGTATTACATGTTTATATATCTTTAGCTTTCACAGATTTTGAGTGATGAAGGTCAATAATGAAAAGTACTTTATCTGGAAGGCATATGAACCCTTCTTTTTTTTTTTTTAAACTTTTTTAGCTCCTTTATTTATATACTATTGATTTATATTTAAAATCTTTCAAAGCACTTGATATTTTGAAAAAGAGTATCTATAAGAACTAATATTGATGAATGTTATTATATCTAAACTAAAAGTCTTCAACTTGTACAAATATTATTCTTTTAATCCCAAAAAAGAAATAAAGTAAAGGATTAATAATAAATTTTGTTACTTAGTATCTTAGAACAAGCTTATAAACTTAACATGATCTAATTGTCTAAACTTTCTCATTCTTCAAACAACAATATATTTAAACCATTATTAGTTAAACAACAACTAAAATTAAAAAAAATAAATTACTGATACAGATACTGCCTTGTAGATATATCATAATTACATGAATGCAGTAAACATTTGATTGTATTTAAACTGGTACCTCAGCTACTTAGTAGGTGGGTTTAAATATTAATAAGTGTGCATTATTTTGTCTATAGGTAACCTTTCTCTCTTAACAACACATAGTATCTGAAGATTAAGTTTTAATTTTTTGTTGTTTTCGTAGCTTTCTTCTTTCTGACAGCACTAATAATTTCGGTAGCTATGTTAGTATAACCTATACTGACGCTCACAGCAGCAACATTTAAAATGCCCTAAAAATACAGATAAGACAGATTATTGTTAAGATTATAATAAAGAAATCAGTTGGATACAATCACAGGAAAATCATATAAATAAATATGGTTGATATTATTAAGGTGTAACACCACTAATTCGGGCCCGGCCAGAACGCACATACCAGAAAGTAGTACATATTTAACACAAAATAGTTCCTATGCATGAGTGTAACATTCAAAATATGTAGGATATTTAGGTATTTTTGCATCAAATAAAAGCTGAAGAACTGATGATCATTGTAGAACACTTTTGGACTTTTAATTTTAAATATTAATCAAAGAGCTGAAAGCTCTGAGGAAAAATGACGCCACTGCCTCTAATATTGGGATATTTTTTATGCAAGTCTTGATTTTCACATACCGTAATAAGTTGAACATTGCAACATGTCTCGTAAGCATATAATTGATATTCGTATATGAGTGTGTGAAGTGAAGATGACAACTGACTGGTTTTTTTTTAATACAAATGAATAGGTCAAGAGTCAAGACTACCTAAATGATCTACAGTATCCAATGACTACTGGCATGTTTTTTTTTTTGTACAAATAAATAGGTCAAGACTACCGGAATGATCTACAGTATCCAATGACTACTGTCTGTTTTTTTTTTGTACAGATAAATAGGTCAAGAATACTGGAATGATATACAATATCCAATGATTACTAGCTGTTCTTTTGTACTAATAAATAGGTCAAGACTATTCATATGATCTACAATATCCAATGACTACTTGCTGTTCTTTTGTACGTACTAAATAAGACTACCTGAATGATCTAAAGTATTCTAATTAATGTGGTTTTTTTTTCCTTGCAATTACATTTTTCTAATTCAAGAATACAGACTACTAGTATCCTTTCAAACCAAATGATTATGAAGAGCATGTTGTAATAAGCTCTTATACCCCACTAGTCCTATAAACATATGACTTCACATTCTTATTCAATTTTTAACGTTTTTATACTGATATTTTCATTTTTTTTAAATTTTTGAATGCGAAATGTGACACATTGATAGTAAAAAAAAAATTATCAGAACAGTAAATAGAAATAGTAAATAATGCTCCTGAGGTCATATGTTATAGGACTAATTACCCACATACTCATTAAATAAGTAACTAGTGACATACACAAATGTAGTTATTTCTGTTACTTGAAACAAATTCTATTTCTTTAGATTTACACAATATTGTTATACTTGTTTTATTTCACATTGAAGATTAGACAAATAGGGATACTCCTTTGATTTTTTTATTTCATGTCAGTCAGGTCCCTTTATATGAAACTTGAAACCACTTCTCTGCCATATTGATATTTTATAACAACTCTGCCCATGACCAATATTTGATATTCATTCTTTAACCATATATTAGAGAAGCTAGTTTTTTTTTGTTTTTTTTTACACTAATCCACAATCTTTCATGTTAAATTTTGTCTCCATTTAAGTTTATGCCATTGAACCATCATGGTATTTTAAACACAATCCCAAGTAATTATGCTGTTATAGTGGGTCACCATATATTCAACTTGGGTGGCATTCCAGTTATTGAAATTTGTGTCAGATTGGATAATGAACTAGACCTTTAGGAATTGATCTCATAATTTAATATGGAGCCATCGCAAGCGACCCCTACCCGGTAACAAAAATAAACATGTCAAGCGGCAATATTTATCACCAGAGATTACAAGTCAAAAGAGGATGGATAAGTCTCCAAAATGCTTGCCAAACTGGAACTACAACAAGATCTCCAGACAAGGACGAACAAAACGTTCAAGCCAAAGTTAGTATTTATGTACAAAGAAGTTGAGGGGCTGATTCACGCTATTGAACCAGACGAATTCCCCTTAAAAGCATGTCCGAAGAGAACCATAACTGCTGAGAAATTCAAAGAATACCTCGAAACAATTATTGTGGAAAAGCAAGAAAAGAATAACTCTTACTGTGAGTGTATTGACATTCCGCCAAGTAAAACACCGTACAATATTCAAACTCACTTTAGGGCCTTAATAATATGGTACAAGTCAAATTGGCACCTGGTTAAATCGACATCTAGTCAAATCGGCACCTATTTAAAGTCAATTAGGCATCCAATAATAAATATAAATAATTCAACCTTTAAAAATGTGAATAACATGATAAAATTAGGTTAATATTTCTGGCCAACCCCTTCCTTATCTACCTTTTCTTGGGTAAATACTGTAAAATTTCTGGACAACCCATTCCTTATTTTTATTGTTTTTGCTTAAAATACTGTTAAAATATATATTAAACAAATCTAACATGGGTGCCGAATTGACTATATCAAGTGCCGATTTAACCAGGTGCCAATTTGACTATACCGGGTGCCGAATTGACCAGGTGCCGATTTAACCAAGTGCCGATTTGATTAGAATTCCGTAAGACAGTGATCGCACCGATCAGGGCGAACGATCCCACCCCGCCAATAAAACCGTTGTATTAAAGCCAGCATCGATATTGACAATTTATGCACATTTCAATGCACATGTCATACAGATACAGTCTGTTACAGACTCTACTGTTGTAACTTTGTAAACAAAGAATGAGTCGGATGTCCGGTACTTCGATCTGTCTTATAACCAATAGAAAGTGGACCAACACTGACACATTATATTTTCTTATAAAAAAGGCAGTGGTTTGTAAAAAGAAAAGACTATCAAGTTTTCCCCGATTAATTATAGATTTTTAATGTTTTAACAATGTTTTAGTTTTACTTCACATAATAAATAAAGTTATAAAAATAGATTTATGAGTATCTTAACAACATTGGTTGTTACACTTCGATCTTTTTGGTAATAAGAATGACCGGAGGTATGTAAACTGGTTCCCGGTTGATTACTACACAAAAATCATAATAAAAGCAAATTCCAGTTTAAATGTAAAATATTAAATACGAAACCAAGAGTGGTAGACGGAGAAATGTAATGGAAAGTAAATACGAACCAAGCGCGGTAGGCAGAGAAATGTAATGGAAGTTCAGTTCACTAGTATAGAAGCATGCTGCTGAAAGCGTCATTTTTCAAAAAAACTGCACCAGATTTTAAAAAGAGGGTACATTTTGTCTGTTTGTCAGATCTGAAGTACCTGTTTTGGTACATCCGAAGTTCCGGGGACCAGTTCTTTCTTATATGCCATTAAAGGAATGCTGATTTTTTTCAGTACAAGACACCATAAAGTGTTGCTTTGACATGCAATGGTTGCCACTTTTTTTTTAACTTAAAATGAAAGAGGTGTGCCTGCTTAAAATGGAGGAATTTAACATAGAAAGTAATGGGACCATGAATTAGTGGTGTACTTCCTTAAACTCTTATTTATTTGGAAGGAAATAAAACCTTTCCAAAGAATCAGTTGGTGTTCACCTGGCCATTTAAATTTTGTTACATGAATTTTTAAGTTCCTATTGAATGAACTCCACAGAGAACAACTGTAATGGTATTTTTCATAGGAGAGTTCATTTTGCCAAAAAAAAAAAAAAAAAAAAATTGCCAGAAAAATACCATGTGATCCTGGGGAAAGGATTATTTCCTTGCATAAAACATTTTGCAGGAGTATATGGTAATTGTTATTTCACATTCTTTTGGTTGATTACTCTTTTTTTTTTTAAAGTTTTTTGGGAGTATTTTTTTTACTTGTTTCTTTGTACAGTTATCCATCAACAATTGTAATCTAAAACTACTCCTAAGTCAGTTCCCTGATTTTCTTGAAATCTACAATATTTTGTGCAGCTCTTACTTTGTTTCTGGATACAACTGATTTTGAATGATTACAATGGCTGTTCATTTGAAAAATCTCTTCTTTTCCTGTTACAGTGAAAGATTCTGTTCATCTGTATGAATGTCTATTTTTTCTGATTATTTTTTTTAATATATGTTTTAAATGATATCCAACTTAAAATGTGAATTCATAAACTCCACATAAAATCCCATGGTCTGGCCATGTGTCTTTCTGTTAAACATTAGTTAACTGACCTGTTTAATAATTTTCTTGATATCCTCCATATCCTGTAAAGCCACTAGGTATTCAATAACAGCATCCCACTCCTGTAAATAATTAGATCCATTGTTTAATATAACCATTTTAATGTATAAAAATGTCAAACTTTACAGATAGTGAACAATTATAAAATTTAAAAAAAAATAGACAGAAATCAATTAATAGTAAAGTTAAGTGTTCAGCTTGCAAGAAAAAACATGAAGCTCAAACTTTCACTTGTAAACAAGGCCCTAAAAGAGTTCTGTGAAAGTCCTGCAAGAATTTTGTGAAAGACTTCAGGGAGTTCTGTGAAAGTCCTGTGAGAGGTCTGAAATTTTTGTGAAAGTCATGAAAGAATTCTGAGAAAGTCCTGCAAGAGGTTTGTGAAAGTTTTGTGAAAGTCCTGTGAGAGTTCTGTACAAGTCCTGCAAGAATTCTGTGAAAGTCCTCTGAAAGGTCTGTAAAAGATCTGTGAGAGTCCTGGCAAGTGTGATTTCTAAGTGTTATGTCAAGATGAACTTACAGACAAGTGTTTAGTTTTCAACTTTTAAAAGATTTTCTGTGGGAACCCAGAACAGTGGGGGGGACACATTTTAAATCTAAAACTTTCATATCATCAGATTTCTATAAATTTCCAAACATGTTTAAGATAACACAATGTCTAATTCTCACATTCTAAAAACACTTTTCTGTGAAAGCTCTGGTTAATGGAGGATACATACCAAAGCTTAGTTTTCAAATTGCAAGAAAAGTTCTGTATACCTTTACTAATGAAGGGTACATACCATAGCTAAGTTTTCCACTTGTAAGAAGAGTTCTGTCAGAGCTCTGGCTAGTGGAGGAACCAATGTTTTTGTTTCAGAACCATCTTTAGTTATACCATTATATAAATTCCACAGTGGTTTTAACAAACTCAGATCTATAGATAAACTCTCAGCCGATGATCTAAAGTACAAAATAGGATACAAAAAAAAAGATATTTTTTATCAAAACTCTGTTTCAGGAGGCTCGCAGGTACAAAAATTTCAGCAAAATTAAACATTTCTTTTTTCATAATAAATTTAATTTATTACACTATTACTTATTACTTTATGATATGATACAAAAATTAACAAAAAAATCGATTCAATTTGGCCCCAGATGACTTTTAAAATGTTTATATCATTGAAAAAGCTCCAAATTATCTCCCTTTGGTGCAAAAATGCTATTTTTTGGCATTAGAATTGAAATATCTTTTTTTACTCATCGGTGACCTATACTTTTTATTATTGTTTTCAAATAAGCTATACATAAACTAAACAGTTGTAAAATTTAAGTGATTTCTGTAATTAAATTCTTTTTCATTTCAATATTACCAATTTTTCTCCTATTAGTTTGAAAGAAAAAAAGTACCTTTACAAAAATGTATGCTTCTTTCAAAGGCAGATTGTGAGCATAAATGATTGATGACCCCCTCTTTTTTATTATATACTGCAGCTGTGCTATTTGAGCAGTCAAATTGCATTGACCATACATTAATATGTGATATACAGTCACTGACCGTATATCACCATTTTTATGTCATTGACAATGTGTTTCTGTTGAGTTTTATTTATGACGTCAATAAAACATAGTTTCACGGAAATTTTACATCTTCCGCTCAAAATTAAGAAATGATGGTTTTTACCCTAAATACTTCATTTAGAAGTTATAAGAGTTGCAGTATATAAAGAATAACCATACATTGTCTCGAAATATCAATGTTATTTGTACTTGGCTCGAAACAGGTAGAAATGCTTGGCACAGGCTCGCTTTCTATCTGTTTCTAAGCCATGTACAAATAACATTGATATTTCGAGACAATGTATGGTTATTCTATATCTATTTTTCTATTGGGTATAAGATAAAGTTCATTTATAGAAAAAATAAGCGAAATCTTATATTAGATAAAAAACAAAAAATGATTTAGACCTGCGAGCCCACTTAAATGCAGCAAATAATCAGTATTACATTTCTAAAATCCAGAGATACTTTCATCGTTTTTTAAAATTTTGTTGGTAATTATTCCTTTGTATAGAGGAGCAAAATGGTTGTGCATAAACTATGTGATGTAGTTGTTGAATAAGAATAAGGATCAATAAGCAAAAAAAAAAAAGATTTTCTTTTGTATTCAAGCTACAACTTTTAAAACTATATCATGACACAAAATTTAACAGTTTGATGGAAAACTAGAGGCTCTCAAGAGCCTGTATCGCTCATCTGACTCTACTTGGGTTTTTGAAATCATATAAAAACAGATAAAATCTGACTACAAAGTAACAACATTTGGCCAGCACCTCATAAGGAAAGGACTATTCATGCTATGTTTGATTTCATTCAATTCCTTGGTTCTCTAGAAGAAGACGTTTGTATGCATTTCCCATAGGGTCTTATGTTAAACTAAGCCCCCCGCTGGCAGCCATCTTGGATGATGGATCGGAGACAAAGTAACAACACTTGGTCAGCATCTCATAAGGAACATTCATGCTATGTTTGGTTTCATTCCATTCAGTGGTTCTCTAAAAGATGTCATTTTTATGCATTTCCCATAGGGTCCTATGTTAAACTAAGTCCCGCCACTGGCGGCCATCTTGGATGATGGATCAGCTACAAAGTAACCACACTTGGTCAGCACCTCATAAGGAACATTTATGCCATGTTTGGTTTAATTCCATTCAGTGGTTCTCTAAAAGAAGTCATTTGTATGAATTTCCCATAGGGTCCTATGTTAAACTAAGTCCCCCACTGGCGGCCATCTTGGATTATGGATCGGCTACACAGTAACAACACTTGGTCAGCACCTCATAAGGAACATTCATGCTATATTTGGTTTCATTCCATTCAGTGGTTCTCTAGAAGAAGTCATTTGTATGCATTTCCCATAGGGTCCTATGTTAAACTAAGTCCCCGCTGGCGGCCATCTTGGATGATGGAATGGCTACAAAGTAACAACACTTGGTCAGCACCTCATAAGGAACATTCATGCCATGTTTGGTTTCATTCCATTCAGCGGTTCTCTAGAAAAAGTCTTTTGTATGCATTTCCCATAGGGTCCTATGTTAAACTAAGTCTCCTCTTGGATGATAGATCGGCTACAAAGTAACAACACTTGGTCAACACCTCATAAGGAACATTCATGCCATGTTTGGTTTCAGTACATTCAGTGGTTCTCTAGAAGAAGTCATTTGTATGCATTTCCCATAGGGTCCTATGTTAAACTAAGTCCCCCGCTGGCGGTCATCGTGGATGATGGATCGGCTTTAAAGTAACAACACTTGGTCAGCACCTTATAAGGAACATTCATGCCATGTTTGGTTTCAGTACATTCAGTGGTTCTCTAGAAGAAGTCATTTGTATGCATTTCCCATAGGGTCCTATGTTAAACTAAGTCCCCCGCTGGCGGTCATCGTGGATGATGGATCGGCTTTAAAGTAACAACACTTGGTCAGCACCTTATAAGGAACATTCATGCTATGTTTGGTTTCATTCCATTCAGTGGTTCTCTAGAAGAAGTCATTTGTATGCATTTCCCATAGGGTCCTATGTTAAACTAAGTCCCCTGCTGGCGGCCATCTTGGATGATGGATCGGCTTCAAAGTAACAACACTTGGTCAGCACCTCATAAGGAACATTCATGCCATGATTTGTTTCATTCCATTCAGAGGTTCTCTAGAAGAAGTTCAAAATGTAAAAAGTTAACGACGAGGACGACGATGGACGACGACAACGACGGACAACAGACGGCGGACGCCAAGTGATGAGAAAAGCTCACTTGGCCCTTCGGGCCAGGTGAGCTAAAAATTGAGGCAGTTCAATTAACATGAAATAAAGAGATGTTTGCCACATCTACACAATAAATTAAAGGGAACTAACCTATGTTGAGTGTGTATTATTATAAACAAAGGGAATAAAACTAACCTATGTTGAGTGTGTATTATTATAAACAAAGGGAATAAAACAAACCTATGTTGAGTGTGTATTATTATAAACAAAGGGAATGAAACTAATCTATGTTGAGTGTGTATTATCTTAAGCAAAGGGAATAAAACTAACCTATGTTGAGTGTGTATTATTATAAACAAAGGGAATAAAACTAACCTATGTTGAGTGTGTATTATTATAAACAAAGGGAATAAAACTAACCTATGATCACCTATGTTGAGTGTTTATTATCTTAAACAAAGGGAATAAAACTAACCTAGGTTGAATGTGTATTATCTTAAACAAAGGGAATAAAACTAACCTATGTTGAGTGTGTATTATCTTAAACAAAGGGAACTAACCTATGTTGAGTGTGTATTATCTAAAACAAAGGGAATAAAACTAACCTATGTTGAGTGTGTATTATCTTCAGCATTAGTTGAATAGATTTAAGTCTGTTTTCTCCTGTCTGTTTAATGGCAACATATACTAAGGTATGCCACAATCTGCATAAAGGCAAGGCTCTGGAAATCACAAGGTGAACATTTAAAAACTAAAATTGATTGGAAAACCTGTATTGTTATCATATTTAATGCAAAAATCTAGATATTCAACTGAATCACTGCACTTGTCAGTTAACCATAACTTTCTATAACCTCAACCAGTTTCCTGCAGTTGTTACACCACAGGCATTAACCACAAATAATTACTGTAAAATCAATAGACGTTTTTTTTTTTAATGTTGTGGTCATTTTTTTACAATGAATGTTGTGTGGTCAAAATATCATTAACATAACAAGATTATTAAGGTCAATGTCGTGGACAGAAATTATTCATGAAGGCATTCCATAATATTTGTTTTATCTACATTGGCAAGAAATATAGAAGATATAATTAAGTACCCTGATACTGTAAATTCAGAAATTATCTGGAGCATTTATTATTTCTTTTTTGTCATTTAAGACTAAAATGCAATTCTAATTTTTGCGATATTGAGAAAAATTCTGTTTAATTCATATAAAAAATTTCAAAATGCCAGTTAAAATTATTGCAATTATAACCCTGATAAAAGCATCGCAATAATTTCTGAATTTACAGTACATTATATCATGTTTTTTACTTACAAGGCCAACTTGGTTGAAAGGACATTATTTAGAATAGCATATCCTGTTTCGAAGCTGTCCCTGGTCAGTATAGAACCAGCGGTCACACTAAACTTGTAACCCCAGTTTGATGTCTCGGATGGTGATTTCTTTATAGAAAATTTGTACCATAACTTGTCACCTTAAAAAAATAACAAACATATAATAGCTATGTTCTACCATACATTTATCAGTCACAAACAAAAGGCAATTCTTAGCACAAATTGTCATATTATCAAAATAGAAAAACAAAAGATATGGGTATCTATCAAAATCAGTTTCTGCACAGCAATAAGTGAAGGAACAGTGCTTTTATTGCTGTTCTTTGTCTAAAAGTCATAGTGAGGCCTTCAACATGGAACAAAAACTAAAAAAAACAACAAACAAAAAATTCTCAACTTGCAGCAAATTTAATTGTTTTATAGGGATACATTTTTTAAAGCAAATAATATTCTGTGATTCTTTTGTTTGCTTTGCGAAAATAGTTTTCAAATTTATAAAGCAGAGAATACAAGAGGCTGTCACAACGACAGCAAACCGGATTTATTTACATTTATTTGTGTCCTGGCAATATCACAAGAACCATTACTGATGAATGGTGAAAGTGAAAATCATCAATATCAAATTTGACCTCCATTTTGTCATCAGTATCAACATTTTGAAATAATAATATTTGAAAAGCTTAGATTGAATGGTTCATGAGTAAATGCAACAACGTAAATGGAAACGCCATTTTACGACCTTTCAAGAACCATAACTCCTGATCAGTAAAAGTCAAAATCGACATTATGGAACTTGACCTCTATTTTGTCATCAGTAACAACATATTAAAATTTCAAAAGCTTTGGTTGAATGGTTCATGAGAAAATGCACGGACACGACGGGAAACACCATTTTTCAATCTTTCAAGAACCATAACTCCTGAACGGTAAAAGTCAAAATCGTCATTATTGAACTTGACCTCCATTTTGTCATCAGTAACAGCATATTAAAATTTCGGAAAGCTTTGGTAGAACAGTTCATGCATAAATGCACGGACACGACTGGAAACTCCATTTTTCAATCTTTCAAGAACCATAACTCCTGAACGGTAAAAGTCAAAATCGCCATTATTGAACTTGACCTCCGTATAGTTGTCAGTAATAACATATTAAAATTTTAAAAGCTTTGGTTGAACGGTTCATGAGTTAATGCACGGACAACATTTGATTGCCGCCTTTCAAGAACCATAACTCCTGAACGGTAAAAGTCAAAATCGCCATTATTGAACTTGACCTTCGTATAGTTGTCAGTAATAACATATTAAAATTTTAAAAGCTTTGGTTGAACGGTTCATGAGTTAATGCACGGACAACATTTGATTGCCGCCCGCCCGACCGCCCGGCCGCCCGCCGTACATCCCCAAATCAATAACCTACATTTTTGTCACAAAAATCCGGTTAAAAATCAATAACCTACATTTTTGTCACAAAAATCCGGTTAAAAATATAAATGGCAAAATCAGTTTTTAGAAGAAGAAAAAAACACTCTTATGACAAGATATGGGCAGCTAACCTTTTGAAAAAAAATATTCTCTACAAATCATTATAATTTAATACCTGCATGAATCTGAAGTGTGTTTTTACATTATTCTTTACATACCTTGAAATTCAAAGTTAATAAAATTGGATGAATCTCCAGAAAATGTCTTTGCATTTTGTTGCATGTCATCTGATGTTGAAAAAGTCAGTGTATCTTCATTCTGTCTCAAACAGCATCTATAAAATACACAATCAATTTAATTCAAAAGAATACAGCCAATCTCCTTGATAGTTATACTTAACATGGTTTGATTGGATCTTAACCCAACCACTATATATCACAACCAGACAACATGATTTGATTGGATCTTAACCCAACCACTATATATCACAACCAGACAACATGATTTGATTGGATCTTAACCCAACCACTATATATCACAACCAGACAACATGATTTGATTGGATCTTAACCCAACCACTATATATCACAACCAGACAACATGGTTTGATTGGATCTTAACCCAACCACTATATATCACAACCAAACAACATGATTTGATTGGATCTTAACCCAACCACTATATATCACAACCAGACAACATGATTTGATTGGATCTTAACCCAACCACTATATATCACAACCAAACAACATGATTTGATTGGATCTTAACCCAACCACTATATATCACAACCAGACAACATGATTTGATTGGATCTTAACCCAACCACTATATATCACAACCAGACAACATGGTTTGATTGGATCTTAACCCAACCACTATATATCACAACCAGACAACATGATTTGATTGGATCTTAACCCAACCACTATATATCACAACCAGACAACATGATTTGATTGGATCTTAACCCAACCACTATATATCACAACCAGACAACATGGTTTGATTGGATCTTAACCCAACCACTATATATCACAACCAGACAACATGATTTGATTGGATCTTAACCCAACCACTATATATCACAACCAGACAACATGGTTTGATTGGATCTTAACCCAACCACTATATATCACAACCAGACAACATGGTTTGATTGGATCTTAACCCAACCACTATATATCACAACCAGACAACATGGTTTGATTGGATCTTAACCCAACCACTATATATCACAACCAAACAACATGATTTGATTGGATCTTAACCCAACCACTATATATCACAACCAGACAACATTGTTTGATTGGAACTTAACCCAACCACTATATATCACAACCAGACAACATGATTTGATTGGATCTTAACCTAACCACTATATATCACAACCAGACAACATGATTTGATTGGATCTTAACCTAACCACTATATATCACAACCAGACAACATGATTTGATTGGATCTTAACCCAACCACTATATATCACAACCAGACAACATGATTTGATTGGATCTTAACCCAACCACTATATATCACAACCAAACAACATGGTTTAACATACTAACCCAACCACTATATATCACAACCAGACAACATGGTTTGATTGGATCTTAACCCAACCACTATATATCACAACCAGACAACATGGTTTGATTGGATCTTAACCCAACCACTATATATCACAACCAGACAACATGATTTGATTGGATCTTAACCTAACCACTATATATCACAACCAGACAACATGATTTGATTGGAGCTTAACCCAACCACTATATATCACAACCAGACAACATGATTTGATTGGATCTTAACCCAACCACTATATATCACAACCAGACAACATGGTTTGATTGGATCTTAATCCAACCACTATCCACTATATATCACAACCAGACAACATGATTTGTTTGGAACTTAACCCAACCACTATATATCACAACCAGACAACATGGTTTGATTGGATCTTAACCCAACCACTATATATCACAACCAGACAACATGATTTGATTGGATCTTAACCCAACCACTATAGATCACAACCAGACAACATGATTTGATTGGATCTTAACCCAACCACTATATATCACAACCAGACAACATGGTTTGATTGGATCTTAATCCAACCACTATATATCACAACCAGACAACATGGTTTGATTGGATCTTAACCCAACCACTATATATCACAACCAGACAACATGGTTTGATTGGATCTTAACCCAACCACTATATATCACAACCAGACAACATGATTTGATTGGATCTTAACCCAACCACTATATATCACAACCAGACAACATGGTTTGATTGGATCTTAACCCAACCACTCTATATCACAACCAGACAACATGGTTTGATTGGATCTTAACCCAACCACTCTATATCACAACCAGACAACATGGTTTGATTGGATCTTAACCCAACCACTCTATATCACAACCAGACAACATGGTTTGATTGGATCTTAACCCAACCACTATATATCACAACCAGACAACATGATTTGATTGGATCTTAACCCAACCACTATATATCACAACCAGACAACATGGTTTGATTGGATCTTAACCCAACCACTATATATCACAACCAGACAACATGGTTTGATTGGATCTTAACCCAACCACTATATATCACAACCAGACAACATGATTTGATTGGATCTTAACCCAACCACTATATATCACAACCAGACAACATGGTTTGATTGGATCTTAACTCAACCACTATATATCACAACCAGACAACATGGTTTGATTGGATCTTAACCCAACCACTATATATCACAACCAGACAACATGGTTTGATTGGATCTTAATCCAACCACTATCCACTATATATCACAACCAGACAACATGGTTTGATTGGATCTTAACCCAACCACTATATATCACAACCAGACAACATGGTTTGATTGGATCTTAACCCAACCACTATATATCACAACCAGACAACATGGTTTGATTGGATCTTAACCCACCGACTATATATCACAACCAGACAACATGGTTTGATTGGATCTTAACCCAATCACTATATATCACAACCAGACAACATGGTTTGATTGGATCTTAACCCACCCACTATATATCACAACCAGACAACATGGTTTGATTGGATCTTAACCCACCCACTATATATCACAACCAGACAACATGGTTTGATTGGATCTTAATCCAACCACTATATATCACAACCAGACAACATGGTTTGATTGGATCTTAACCCAACCACTATATATCACAACCAGACAACATGATTTGTTTGGATCTTAACCCAACCACTATATATCACAACCAGACAACATGGTTTGATTGGATCTTAATCCAACCACTATATATCACAACCAGACAACATGGTTTGATTGGATCTTAACCCACCCACTATATATCACAACCAGACAACATGATTTGATTGGATGTTAACCCAACCACTATATATCACAACCTGACAACATGGTTTAATTGGATCTTAACCCAACCACTATATATCACAACCAGACAACATGATTTGTTTGGAACTTAACCCAACAACTATATATCACAACCAGACAACATGATTTGATTGGATCTTAACCCAACCACTATATTTCACAACCAGACAACATGATTTGTTTGGAAATTAACCCAACCACTATATATCACAACCAGACAACATGGTTTGATTGGATCTTAACCCAACCACTATATATCACAACAAGACAACATGGTTTGATTGGATCTTAACCCAACCACTATATATCACAACCAGACAACATGGTTTGATTTGATCTTAACCCAACCACTATATATCACAACCAGACAACATGGTTTGATTGGATCTTAACCCAACCACTATATATCACAACCAGACAACATGGTTTGATTGGATCTTAACCCAACCACTATATATCACAACCAGACAACATGATTTGATTGGATCTTAACCCAACCACTATATATCACAACCAGACAACATGATTTGATTGGATCTTAACCCAACCACTATATATCACAACCAGACAACATGGTTTGATTGGATCTTAACCCAACCACTATATATCACAACCAGACAACATGGTTTGATTGGATCTTAACCCAACCACTATATATCACAACCAGACAACATGATTTGATTGGATCTTAACCCAACCACTATATATCACAACCAGACAACATGATTTGATTGGATCTTAACCCAACCACTATATATCACAACCAGACAACATGGTTTGATTGGATCTTAACCCAACCACTATATATCACAACCAGACAACATGATTTGATTGGATCTTAACCCAACCACTATATATCACAACCAGACAACATGGTTTGATTGGATCTTAACCCAACCACTATATATCACAACCAGACAACATGGTTTGATTGGATCTTAACCCAACCACTATATATCACAACCAGACAACATGATTTGATTGGATCTTAACCCAACCACTATATATCACAACCAGACAACATGGTTTGATTGGATCTTAACCCAACCACTATATATCACAACCAGACAACATGGTTTGATTGGATCTTAACCCAACCACTATATATCACAACCAGACAACATGGTTTGATTGGATCTTAACCCAACCACTATATATCACAACCAGACAACATGATTTGTTTGGAACTTAACCCAACCACTATATATCACAACCAGACAACATGATTTGTTTGGAACTTAACCCAACCACTATATATCACAACCAGACAACATGATTTGATTGGATCTTAACCCAACCACTATATATCACAACCAGACAACATGATTTGATTGGATCTTAACCCAACCACTATATATCACAACCGGACAACATGGTTTGATTGGATCTTAACCCAACCACTATATATCACAACCGGACAACATGGTTTGATTGGATCTTAACCCAACCACTATATATCACAACCAGACAACATGGTTTGATTGGATCTTAACCCAACCACTATATATCACAACCAGACAACATGGTTTGATTGGATCTTAACCCAACCACTATATATCACAACCAGACAACATGATTTGATTGTATCTTAACCCAACCACTATATATCACAACCAGACAACATGATTTGATTGGATCTTAACCCAACCACTATATATCACAACCAGACAACATGATTTGATTGGATCTTAACCCAACCACTATATATCACAACCAGACAACATGGTTTGATTGGATCTTAACCCAACCACTATATATCACAACCAGACAACATGGTTTGATTGGATCTTAACCCAACCACTATATATCACAACCAGACAACATGGTTTGATTGGATCTTAACCATACCACTATATATCACAACCAGACAACATGGTTTGATTGGATCTTAACCCAACCACTATATATCACAACCAGACAACATGGTTTGATTGGATCTTAACCCAACCACTATATATCACAACCAGACAACATGGTTTGATTGGATCTTAACCCAACCACTATATATCACAACCAGACAACATGATTTGATTGGATCTTAACCCAACCACTATATATCACAACCAGACAACATGGTTTGATTGGATCTTAACCCAACCACTATATATCACAACCAGACAACATGGTTTGATTGGATCTTAACCCAACCACTATATATCACAACCAGACAACATGGTTTGATTGGAACTTAACCCAACCACTATATATCACAACCAGACAACATGGTTTGATTGGATCTTAACCCAACCACTATATATCACAACTAGACAACATGATTTGATTGGATCTTAACCCAACCACTATATATCACAACCAGACAACATGGTTTGATTGGATCTTAACCCAACCACTATATATCACAACCAGACAACATGGTTTGATTGGATCTTAACCCAACCACTATATATCACAACCAGACAACATGGTTTGATTGGAACTTAACCCAACCACTATATATCACAACCAGACAACATGGTTTGATTGGATCTTAACCCAACCACTATATATCACAACCAGACAACATGCACTAGTAACCCAAATTTAACTTGATCGGACAAAAACGTGTTAACGCTATTTAAATGAGATTGATCGTTATTTGATAAAGATTGACAAAAATTAAAAATTATATTTAATTCATTTCAATTCATATCAATTCATTTTAACGCCAGTCAAATAGATTTCTCTGCAGTCGATCAATTGAAATCAAGTTAGTGGTCAGTTGGGTCAAACTAATAGGCCACGCCCCTGTTAAGCTATTTCAAACATGCATTAATTCGTTTTAAACATGGATGAGACCCGCGGACTTTTTACAGGTAAATCACTCAAGCAAAACGACCTCGATGTATATATCGTAAGTAACGTGTGGTCCTTTGCAACTATTTACGAAACTTTATGTATTCCTGTATATTTACCGTTTCTCTTTTTTCTGTTTTACTATATTGTACTCGTAAATCAAATGTAGACACGGAAAACTACATAATTTGTGTACATAATTTAAATCGATGTGTCTTGAAGCAACATATATTCATTCTCTTGCTGTATATTGATATTTGGAAAAGCTTGTAATGAAAAACAAGATATTGTTGAATAATAAAATCGACGAAGATAATGTTGACGTTGAATATGATAAACAGAAAGGCATGCTCAAAATTATAAATGAAGCAGCAGCCCACTGAACTTCTAAAACTGTGTTAAATTGTAATACCGGTCACTGGCCAAATCGGGCGTTAATTGTGGAAGAGAAACAAATATCAAACAAAAATATTGTTCTTACGACTCTGTAAAAAGATTATTGTGCTGTCATGCACCCTGACGTACTTGTAATAAATTAACATGTATTCTGTATATATGAGATAAATTTTAGTCTGCGATAAAGATGGGTAAGTTGATTTAAGTTTAACGACCTTGACAGGCTATTTGTCGGCATACTCTTACGTTTTTTTAATGTTTTAAAAGAAAACATACATTTACGTTTTGGGCATTTAATATAAGTCTACTTTCCAAATTGAAATGAACATAAACATTGTTAAAAAACAGAAAATGGAAAAGAAACATTCTGCATTGTTGCTTTCATATAATTTTATTTCCTATATATTTGAGCGGAAATTTCTAAGTTAAAACTGATTGTAGTATAGATAAAATATTTCATCTAGGTGCTCTCGTTACATATTAAAATGAATTTCATTGGTCGGAACGTTTGCAAACTTTCAATCCAGGTGTTCTCATCGAGGTCCTCGTTCATGTTTCAAATCAACACACAATATGAAGTCCAGTTCGGCAAAAAGAAATCAAATTAAAACTCTATGATGTCCGATTAAACAAACAGAATTCAGAAAAATAACACTTTTACGATTCTTCCAATCACGACAAAAATATCTATCTTTTTCTCCGATGAAAATCATTACTATTTATATCAGAACAAGTCAAAAGTTGCCGGAGCTTGATTTATGATGCATACGAAACTTTAATAAATAATAATCCGTGTGCAATGTTCTATGCTTTATTGCTATTCAAACCCCCGGAGAGGGTACAAAACTACAACATAAAAAAATACAATCATAAGTAAAAGGTATTTAGAAACATAACATTTTCCAATATTTCACATAAAAATAATCATACTGAAAATTGTAACCAAAATGCAAAACAGTACTAACAGTGCTTTGATTGTGTAAAATTACATAATGAAGTTTTAGTCCAATCTTTAAGATTTTCTTGAAAATACATGTAGGTGTAATATTACTTCAAATATCAATGCGGAACAAATAATAAATTGTTTGAAATGTAAAATGTGTCTAGAATAAAACATCAGTAAATTATGTACCATGTAAAATTTATCCTGTTATGTGTGTAAAAATACTTGAGCATAAAATATCTGGATAATACAAATAATAATTTGTCTAAACATTCATTTCAAATATATCAAATAGTTACATCATTGTACATACAAATAAACCTGCACAATCGCACAAAAATAACTTCAAATAATGTTACAGATTTCCCGTAGAGTTCAATATTTAGGACGTTCCTTGTCTCATAGAAATGCACCCATTTTACAGATAATTTCAACGCCCCGATATTATAATGTTTATAAAAATACACTAATTAATCAAATATCACCAATAAAAAAGGTATAAACTTACTTCATGAGGGGCCAACACCTAAATTCTATGTTTTGTGACAAAGCGTAATGTGAACATCAAACGTATCCGGTGTCATATGACTAATAACCAAAAAACGGTGTTGGTAAAAATTTAACCATAGCAAAAATTAAATCCGGGGCAGCACAATCCGGTTTGTATTTTTCAAAATAACTTTTATATCCGATAAAAATCGAAAAATAAATTATCGATTTTTCTATGAGACGAAAATTATCCTTATTGGAGTCAAATTTGTAATAAAGGACAAACCATATCCTCATGTTTTTTTATGCAGCACTAGTAAGCATAGTTCGTCTGTTATCGCTTCAAACCAAGCCATCATAAATACACCAGAGATTACTAAAAAGTTTTTCAGAATTACGAAAAATATGTTATAATCCTTGACCTTCCCGAATCAGTCGATTGTATGAAAGTTTTTTTTTAAAGAAACAGGTCTTTTACTGCAAAAAAAAAAAGAAGATAAAAGCGATTTTTGTTTGAAGTAACGAATGTCATTCTTGAAAAAAAGAAAGTTTTCGTGTTTTAGGTCGTCCTGATGCAAACGTAAAAGTTGAAATAAAAATTACACTCCGAGATTACACTAAAGACATTTCGCTAGCACACACGGGACTAGATTTATTAATCGTTCATTTGCAAGTCAAAAATAATAATTATGCAAAACAAATGATAAAACTTCCCAATTTAAAATTGAGAAAAATCCGACAGGAAACCAAAGTACAAAGGTACGGCATTTATCTAGAAACAATTTCCATCCAACTTCAAAATGTGAGGTAAATCGATTAGCTTACGCTAGCCAAGCAACCAACAGACAAAATAAATCTTGCCTCCCCGATGAAGACTATCTATAGACACGGAATAAAAACTAAGGAAATTATAATAGCATGTTAGATTGGTTACAAACACATTTATGCAAACATGAAGCAGCTGTTTCTTTACTGAACTGGTCAGTGGTAATACAAAACCAGGGTTTCAAAAAGATGAAGAAAAAGAAAAAGACATTAAACATGTTAAAATTTATTTAAAAGCAAATCATAAATAGTGTTTAACTGAAATTGAAAAAAAAAGAATCATAATAGTCTATAATATGTATAAATTTATATCAGAAAGCTAACAGCAAAATGAAAGGAAAATATGTGTTGCTTAAGAACATTGACCTGGGCCGTAACAGCCTCATGTTTGAAATTTTAAAACAAAGTTGAAACAAAGGCTTGTCTTCATATCAAATTGTTTTCACGGCGAATGTCTTGCAAGAAGCAAACTCCCATTACTCCGGTGTCGCCCCTGCATAATTTTGCGTGATCCATGCATGTTTCTGAATTACTTGTCTTTTGTGCATTTACTTTCCTACTAAATGGCTATAGTACAAGTATTAATTTTCATTTGTAAATGTCTGGTTTCGCAATGATGCATGTCCACCAATATCCAGACATTGTGCGAAAAAATATAGTTTAGAAGATATGATTCTATGCTGAATACAGAAAACATATACTAGTAGTCGTTTCTTCATGAAGAATTGAACTCTAACATTACAGAATACCAAACTGGCTCTCCTTTTTGAGTACTTCCATCTGGTATCTTACATTTAAAGGTGTCAACTTACTGTCAAGACAGACGCCTTTATAGAAAATAAAGGAATATGGAGTAAAGGTACACGGGACCTTATCGAACACAAAGTCAGAGCTAAACAAAAATACAAATTATCAATGGTCAGCGTTTTATTCCTGTTCATCTTTATAGTCGCTAGAGAGTCTTCAACAATGAAAGAATCACTTGTTTACCAGAAGAACAAAACGACAATAGCAAGAAAAGATCTGAGAGTACTTATTAAATAAGTTTCTGACAGCTAGTTCAAACTGTTACTTTTGAAGTCTTCCTGTCCGTCATCTCGCAATCGTTATTTTTGAAGACCTTAAGTGAATGAATAATTTGATTTTCTGTCTCAGGACCTGCGCATATATAAAATACTTGCCACTGAACATTGAACCAAGTAAAATCAATACACATCGTTTCATATATAAAAATCAATCTACAGATGATAAAGCATTTCTTTGTTGGTTAGACTCCCTTTTTGGGAGTTGAACACTGTGCGGGACAAATTTCTTCTCATGGGTAGATATATTTTTCCCATGGGAAAATTAGTTTTTTCTTTTATTTGTTTCAAAATTTGTAAAAGTGCTATGAAATATCGAAATGGACTGACAATCACTAGTAACCAATGACTGGAACAATTTAACAGGCATTATAATAAATTAAAAGTATTTCTATCATACTTTTACACTCAATAGTCTTCTTTTTTTTTCTTTTTTTTTATCGTTGAATGATTGGATAGAAATTCTACCGTCCAGCGGCTGATTTTACAATTTGAATCTTTCACCTTTGTTTTCGGTCAATATCATCGTGCATTTCATGTAATAGTGTTCACTGAACTGTCAAGTATCAGAAACATGTCTTTTGAATTTCAGAATTTAATTTAAGAATTAGAAAATTATAATTCTGTTTTAATCTATATACATGGGGAATGACGAATCGTGTTTTAAATTGTTTTCTAATTATAACCTTATAATTTCGTGAATTTACATCATAATCATTATGAACTTATTCTTTTTCGTCTACGTAGCTCGATATACGTGTTTTTCGCCACTAGAAAGATGTGCACTTACATTTTTTGTTCAAATTTCCTAATCATGCTTATGCAATGTTGTAACTCGTCTACACAAAAATCTTTTATTTCAATTCATTTTTGGCAAACACCTTTGGAAGTCTTTTCTAGATCTTTTATAACCTCTCGGGTAATTATCAAAGAAAATCCAGAGTTTTGCATTTACAAGGACGCGTACGGATGATCTTTGTGATATATTCACTTGTACTTTACCCGTAGGCTGTCTTCGTGTACTGTAATTTATGGTTTAAAGGAATACGAATACTTTATTTCTCATAAAACTTCAATTGCTAGTAATCAAGAACATACATAAACATAACTATAAGGTAAAATTATCACATGCATGTGTAAACGATACAATTAAATAAACTTGGAGGACTGACTTTCACATTTATAACTCTTACATAGTTTTTCTAATATTACAATATTTGATGAGTTTAACTGTTGAACAGCTTTAAAGATATAAGGGTTTGACTAACAGTAGTTCCTTAAACATTTCCTTCTTTTTCTATATTTTAAATGTTTTACAATTCATTATGTAATGGTACTCGTCATCAATGTTGTTTGTGTCACAGAGACGGCATATTCTGTCTTCTCTGTGTAAATCCTGACACCTTCTAGACTCAATCGGCAACTACCACATCTATATCTGCGTAATGTATTATTTTAGAAAGGTAAAAAGGAAAAGTAGTTTTCAAATTGATAATTCTTTTTGAAAATACGACAACATTATGTTTTATGCGATTCTGCAATAAAAGCAAAGAATTCTTCTTGAAACTGGTCTTTGGGTTTTTGCTTAAGACATTTTGACACCCATTTATCACAAACTGTGCACAAGGACGGATAACTAATATACGTCCTTGCTGTGCATTATAATTCAAAATAGTTGTAATTTGCAATTGTTTTAAATTTGTATTTTTTCCTCACTAGATAGGTGAAAGTATGTATAAAATTTAATGTAAATTGCGAAAATGCATTACGAGCATTAATCTATACTTTTAAGTTAGAATTTAGAGTCTCAACTTTTTTCAAAATCTTTGTTATATTACCCATGTATTATTTAAGTTTATGTCAAAGGCGTTTGATTGGATAATAGTTAAAGGTAGGCGTGGTTTTTGGTAACTTTCCTCCAATCAACTGGCCTATTTGACAAACCTGTGTGCGCTGATGCGTGTAAACTGGGTATTGTAACGGTACGTGTCTTACATCAGAATCTATCGTGCGTGACCAATGTTTATTGTATAATTTCTTGTCATGTGGTTAAATTATCTGAAAAAGTTCCAAAGGTTACAACTTTTTGAAAGATTTTTTTTCGGCAGAAACCAACAGCAATATTTGACGAAGACGAAGACGAAATAAAGGATTAAATTTTAACGTCCAGTGACATATATTACAATGATGTCGAAACAGAACTTGAAATTGACAATAGGTTTTCATAGAACCGCCGCTTTTCCAAAGAATTCACGCTTAGTTGCTATTTCACAACTTCGGGTTCGCATTATAGTTATACATGTACAAATAACTAACAATAAACAAATTCTGATGATTTCTGCAACTGTTCTAGGACCTTTTAGTTGTAATATAAATCTGTGATTTTTCTATATTCGTACTTTCGACGAAGCAAAGCAAGTTCGATCTAGATCTGGACATTTATGCATTAAACATTTACAATATTCAATAGTTGTACAAATGTTTTGTAGTACATGTAGAAAATCCGTCTTTTCGGATAAAATCTTAATTCACGTACCATTGTAAAATTGAGAATGGAAATGGGGAATGTGTCAAAGAGACAACAACCCGACCAAAGAAAAAAAACAACACTGAGCAGAAGGTCACCAACAGGTCTTCAATGTAGTGAGAAATTCCCGCACCCGGAGGCGTCCTTCAGCTGGCCCCTTAACAAATATATACTATATATATATATAAGTACGTCTGAGTCAGTTATGAATATAATTATTTTCATCTTGATTACATTAATTTGTAGGATCCTTTACTATAGATAATTTAGCTGATCTGTAAACAATAACATCTTCATGCCTTATATATCATGTACTGTAGTACGCCGCTAGATTAAAACTGACGTGGAAAGGTAACACATGCCCACCGAAAGCTCTTTTTTTGCGTCTAGCGGGACGGCTGCAGTGTGGGCGATTTGGTGTCACGATATCACAGTAGCATGGGTTCGAATCCCGGCGAAGAGGGAAGAACCAAAAATTTGCGAAAGCAAATTTACAGATCTAACATTGTTGGGTTGATGTTTAGACGAGTTCTATATATGTATATATATATATATATAGTCCAGTGACAATAAACGCCATACTAATTTCCAAATTGTACACAAGAAACCAAAATTCAAATAATACAAGACTAACAAAGGCCAGAGGCTCCTGACTTGTGACTTGCGCAAAAATGCGGCGGGGTTAAACATGTTTATGAGATCTCAACCCCCCTATACCTCTAGCCAATGTAGAAAAGTAAATGCATAACAATACGCACATTAATATTCAGTTCAAGAGAAGTCTGAGTCTGATGTCAGAAGATGCATATACGGACCCTGGATTTAAATCAGATATGATCTGGCGGTTTTTCAAAATACATATTTTTAATTGTGACTATCTTTAGTTCCGAATCTTTCTATCATTCTATATAATTAATTTAGTTTAAATGAAAATAAGGAACTTGGAATTAAAACACTGTTGAAGAGAAACTACATATTCGGGTTAAATTCACCTCAGTTTGTTAATTCAAGTTTGACATCTAACATCTTAATCCGTAATCCACATTTACCTGACGACCTTAAATTGTTTATTGTTGTCCAAAATATCATGTACATGTATATTGCGATTAGTGCTATATAGTATGTCAATGACATTGAATGCCGCTGAGTGTAAAATATTTGTCAGCTTAAAAAAATATTTTTGACACTGCTGGTTTTAATTTTCTGACTCAAGTATAAATTTAAGAAAAGTTTATAGTTTCTAAATATTTTTAGATTCAATATTTTATCATTATTATTATTTCAAAGTCTCACCACATACAAACATAAAATGAGAATCACAGAACTAAACAATAATTTAAAAAGATAAATGAGAGCCGTATAAGACACAATATATAAATATAAACAAATTTTTACTCATTTACATTCAAAATTTACAGTGTCCGTATACTAAATGAAATTAAACATCTTTTTCTTTAAGAACAAGTGAAATAAAATGCCGTTTCTTTTCAATATAATATTGTTGATGTTTCTGGCACCTATTGCAGCAACATTGTCGTTATTGAATAAATATATAAATTGTTCGCTATTTGATATTTATAAATTAAAATGTTAAGCTTAATGTATCATGATATGTCTATAATGGGCATTTTAAAAGCACAGGAATATAAAAAAAGAAGATATGGTATGATTTCCAATTAGACAACAGTCCACAAGAGACCAAAATGACAGAGACATTAACAAATATAGGTCACCGTACGGCCTTCAACAATGAGCAATGCCAAATCCACATGGTCAGCTATAAAAGGCCCCGATATGATAATGTAAAACAATTCAAACAAGAAAACTAACCGCCTTATTTATATAACAACAAAAAAAATGAACGAAAAAAAATATGTAACACATAAACAAACGACAATTTTTCTAAGAAAATCCAGTTTTTAACACACTTATGCTCAATACTCACACTATCAGCCCACTTGTGAACTTTTGCACTTAACCGATTTGAAATCATGTTATTTAATCTACACCACAAACGAATAATACTTTTCCACTGTTTATCAAAATTAGGTGGTATTCCTAAGTCTCTAGTAACTGTAGCATTTGGTGCATATTTTTGTACTCCGAGAAAAAAATCTACAAGCCCTATTATGTATAGAGTTAATACAGGAATATGTTTTTTGTTACCCCATATACCTGCTCCATATTCTATTATAGGACAAACCAATCTTTCATACAATTTTACAAATACAACGAAACAAACACCACCTTAAACAATCGTTTTACAAAAATAAATCAACTTCGAATTACAATGAAGTTTGACTAAAAACCAAAAAAAAAGTATCATAAAGTCAAAATAATTAACCTATAAAAAAATACACTCAAAAAAGAAAGAAATACAAAGTTTTGTTTTAACTCCTACAAAAACAAACAATTATATAACACGGCAAACAAAAAGGTGGAAGCCGTGTAATTGTTATGTTTCTTTATTTCTGCATGGGTCAGTGATTTTATTACCTTGTTAATTACTGGCACGTGTCGTCGGACAAAACCTTTAATGACAGAAAAAATCAAATTACGACTTAACTACAATTTCTAATGACTAAAAAAATCAGATACATTATCTTAAAAAAAAACAGCGTCCGATGGTATCTTTTTTACATGTGAATTTCATAGTACCATCCCATCATGGGCTTAGTGCAGCTTCTTGAGCTTAGTGCACTAAGGCGGCCTAGGTGGTGTTTAGACGCTCCCTAATATACCGTCGTATATAACAAAAAAAAGAGAATGGAAATGGGGAATGTGTAAAAGAGACAAAAACCTGACTATAGAGCAGACAAAAGAGGAAGGCCTATATTACGGGTCTTCAATGTAGCGAGAAACTCATGCGTATACATGTACATACATGCATTATTGTATGCACATGCTTGGACTTATAGATGCATATATATACTTGTACAAGTCCAAGATTGTGTTATAAAGTATTTCTTATAAAAATACAAGAACATTTTAATGCTAATCCAAACGCACAGGTGTCAATATCTGCAAATCTTCCGGTTGATACAAGTTGTCATTTAAAAAAAGTGAAATTATAGTGTATTTTATGGATGAATAGATAAATTTATTTTAAAGAATTACAATCCCTTAAAAACGAGGCACCATCATATATACTTATAAAACAGCTCAAATTCAAATCACTGAAGAGACATGTATTTTCGAAATGCGCATCTGGTGCAAGAAAATTGGTACCGTTAATTTTATTCTATATTAACCAGTGACCCGTGTACTAATTTTTAGGAAAAGGGATAGAAAAAGTATGAAACAAAAATAACCGGAAACTATATTTTCAAAATGCACTGCATAATTTAAACCGCTTTAAGGTGTTTCATTTTATTTTATGTTTGTGCGTATACGAAAAAATGATAGCAAGTTAAACTTCAATGTTCATGACTTACAAGTATTATATTTCTTGTAAAATTGATAGATGAGCGTTTTTCACAAATACCGAACATAAGAATATAGCGTAAACGTCAATAAATGGACAAGCAACCCAACAAGAAAAATATAATTTCAGAGGCATCTACATGTACATGTATAACTAGTTTTGAGTTAGAGAAATCATTCAACATTTTCAATGCCATGCATACGATTTATTTCAGATTTGTGCGTTTTTTTCGATTTACGAATAAGTCAATAAGATACAAAAAAGTAATTGAAGCAAAAAAAAAAATACATGAAATAACGAATTAACAAAAGTTTACAAATACATACCTAGGTGCTTTTAATAAAACAACATTTATTTTTTATATTATTATAATTTTATGTTTATGTACCCGATATGGAGTTCTTCTGAAATTAAAAATCACTTGAATGGGTATTTCTGGTGTATATACATGTATAACACGTGATACCTACATGTACAATATACGGAAATGACACGGCTGGGTATTGTAAAGTTACTGAAGGTAGATTACTGGCAGGTGTATATCCCCGGGCGAAAAAAATACTGATTTGTGAAAACGGTTAGGTGTAATTTGTCATATTGTAAACGTTTGAATAGCGCTCATCTCTTCTGTTTTATAATATTAAATGCGCCAATAAATGGAACTTGACACATTCCCCATTTAATTCTCAATTTTATTAATTGTGTCATATTTACATCGAAACTATTGCCCAAACTATTAACATATTTACACGTACATGTAACATTAGAATACTTACTTCAACTGTTAAATAACTTTATAATTACTAAAATTCGAAATTATATTCTTCTCCTTACGTATGCCATGTTTTTGTGTCAATTCTATCTTTCCATCAGGTCCATTGTGCACTTTTTTGTCAGTCTAAGTGCACTAAGGAGGCCCTTTCAGTTTGCAAATTCTGAACCTACATGTAAATACCAAAAAGGACCTCCTCAGTGCTCTAAGAAGAAACATTTGAAAACAAGTGTATAATATTTCAGTGTATGTAAAGTGCGGATCCCAAAATATCATTTTTACTGTATATGCCATAAATGTCTAATGTAGAATGATAAATAAACAGACGAACTTTTTTAAATTTTTTAAGAAAATGAGGAAAATTGGTTAAAATGTATATGTTCAGAAATACATAATACTAATTAAACAAAGTAAGAGATGCGAGCGGAGTTTTATCGCGCCTAAAGCCATCCAGCTGTGAAATATATACCAAAATAGGTGAATATTTAGGACATTTCACGAACAGATCGTGCAGGTGCTTTATAACTGATCATAACTAACAGGTAAGATGTTGTTGCAGTAAAAAATATTCATTTTAATACAATTATTAAAGTTGTATAACGTAGAATATGCTTTGTCATTCAGTTTCTTCATATTTAACTAAATTCCACCATGATGATTTCGTAATGCTAGTCATGTTTACTGTCGAATAATGATACTATTCTTTCATTTTCACTGTGGAGCGAATCATTAGTATTGTATATGCGGTGCATTTTCACTGTATAATTTTTTTTTTTATCTATTACAGCTCATTTCTTTAAGCATGTAGAGCAAGACTTTAGTTGATTTGCTTGCTTTCTTTATTGGATAATCATTATGATAACACCCAATTTAATTCAAATATTAAAAATACAGGTTAAACTATGCCTATTCATATTGTTTAAAAATGTCAATCTTATTTACAAAGTTTGTATAAACAATTATACAAACAAAGCAAGCAAGCCAACCAAAGTTTTGCTTTACATGCATTAGGAAATAAGCTGTAAAGCCTTAATTTAGCCGACTTGCTCAAATAATAGATAAATTAAGAGAAAGATTTGATAAAATTTAACTTACGGAGGAAAGTTTGGTTTTAAAACACTCTAATAAATTCAATAGAAATAACATTTATTTCAAATGTATTCCATTTAGTTTCTTATAAAGCGTATAGGGATCTTTATCCTTATTTTTTTATCCATTTCCATGACACTTCACCACTAATTACGTACATCTTGATATAGATTGCACCTTTGTTTTCCCGTTCAAAAGGTTTTACACTGGAGCCCTTTATAACTTGCTATTCGGTGTGAGCCAAGACTCCATGTTGAAGACAGTATTTTGACGTATAATGGTCTACTTTTATAAATTGTGAATCGGAGGGAGAGTTGTTTCATTGTCACATACGACATCTATATATGGCTCAAAAACGAAACGAGATGGGATAAAAAGGGACACAAAAATCCACGCTACTTTTTTACTATATTTATAATGGGCTTAATATGAGTCAAAATAGAGTAAAACACTAAAATAGTGGGTCGCATTTGGGTATAAGCGTCACGCCGGATTGCCGATTTTTTGCAAGCGTGACAGGTGAAAGTCAAATGATTGTGAACTGAAAAACGGGAAATGAAGTCTAGCGGGACACGAATAATCACAAAAAAATAGAACTGCATAGTATAAGCGGGATACGGGAATCTGACAAAACAATAAGCGGAATAAGGGAATCTGCCAAAACAGTAAGCGGGATCCGGGATCAGAACCCCCCCAATGAGACCCCAGAATAAGATATTTTTGTATATTCATCCTATTGTTACAGTCATGCCTTCAATAACAAATGTATTCGATGCATGCATTTTTTAAAAATTTTTGATCCCTTTTTCAATTTTGTGGGGTCCACATTTATAGACAAATGTCCTTTAATATAGATATTTGGAATTCGTTGACATGCTGAATCTAACCGTGTATCTAGTTTGGGGATTGTTTGCCTAGTTGCTGAAATAGCCCACATACAGTTCCAAAGGGTCTATAATCAACAAAAATGAATTGAAGCATGCATTTCATGTACAATAACCCATATGTGTATGGTTTTACCTCTGCGGTAGTATCCATTCGCGGATCTAGAATTTTTCATTAGTAGGGGCCCACTGACTGCCTAAGAGGGCCCGCTGCTGTCACGATCCAGTGATTCCCTATATAAGTTAAAATCAAGGAGAAACGTAATCTGAAGAATACAATATGACATTTTGAGAATCGCTTTTGTTACAAGTTTGAAAAGCTATATATTTGATGAAGAATGAATGAGGAGTTTGTATTTCAATTTGAAAATACATGTATCATAAATCCTAAAGTCATCAACTTAGTTTTTTTTCATTTGTTGCAAGTGCATTTATCACATAATTCTACAATAAAAATTCCTCGCATCTTTGAAAATTCTACATTAATAATGACTGCACTAACAGTGATAATTCATCGCATCTATAGTTAAAATGGATCGCTTTCAATAATCGATATGCTATATTATGATGCTTTTATAACACTTTTTTGAATTTTAATGCTATGTTTGTATATTATAAAGACATATCACAATGAAAATATGTTAAAACGTAACTTAAAATCCTTTAACTTGATATTTTCAAAACGTAAACAAATACAGTTTTCCCATAATCCTTTATTCTACAATAGACATACCCGCATATAACAGTAAAAATGAACTAGCTGGATTCGCACTTTATATACACTGATATTTGCACAATTAAATGATTGTTTTATTGGCGCAAATGAATGTTGCAGTTTTTATGATTAAGTGATACAAACAAAAAAAAAAGAATTCGCGTAATTAACTTGTAGCGCAAATTAATTCTTTTTTAGCCGAACTGGATATCGGCCTTCAAAACATTGTGTATACACAAACAAAGCAATATTTATCTTTTACGCAGTCTAGCCGGAGAATAAAAGTTTTTGCAATTTGTGTAGGATTTTAATTTTAGAATACAACGAACAAGTAAGAAGATCGTTATGTTCGATGAAAGGGAAAAATTTGGTGCGTCGATAAAAATTTCATGGATGCACTTGATAATTGTAAAATGTCAAGTCTTTAAATAACATCCATTTGTAGAACTGATTATTTCGATCCTTCAAATATATGTAGAATAATAATAAAGAAATATATTATTAATAAAATTGAGAGAAGGAAATGGTGAATATGTCAAAGCGACAACCACCCGACCATAGAGCAAACAACAGCCGAAGGCAACCAATGGGTCTTCAATGTAGCGAGAATTCCCGCACCCGTAGGTGTCCTTCAGCTGGCCCCTAAAATATGCATAATAGTACAGTGATAATGGACGTCATACTAAACTCCGAATTATACACAAGAAACTAAAATTTAAAATCATACAAGACTAACAAAGGCCAGAGGCTCCTGACTTGGGACAGGCGCAAAATTGCGGCGGGGTTAAACATGTTTATGAGATCTCAACCCTCCCCCTATACCTCTAGCCAATGTAGAAAAGTAAAAGAATAACAATACGCACATTAAAATTCAGTTCAAGAGAAGTCCGAGTCTGATGTCAAAAGATGTAACAAAAGAAAATAAATAAAATGACAATAATACATAAATAACAACAGACTACTAGCAGTTAACTGACATGCCAGCTCCAGACCTCAATTAAACTGATTGAAAGATTATGTCTTCATCATATGAATATCAGGTACAATCCCTCCCGTTAGGGGTTTAGTATCATACTATCATAAAATATATGAGAAGAACATAACCCGTGTCATGCCAACAACTGTTATTTTAGAAGTAAATGTGTTTAGTTCCGATGCAAAGACCCTATCAGTGAATCAATGTTAAAGCCAAAATATGCAATCTTTAATGACCTGACAACAGTATCGTAACTATATCCCCTTTTAATAAGTCTATTTAAAGGTTTTGTTAGTTTCTGAGGAGAATACTGACATTTTTGTGCTTTATAAAGAATATTTCCATAAAATTTTGGATGTGAAATACCTGAACGTATAAGATGTCTGCATGTTGAGTTATATTTACGAATTATTTCCTTATACCGGTGATAAAATTTAGTAAATGTTTTGACCAGTTTGTGATATCGAAAACCCTGGTGTAATAATTTTTCAGTAATACATAAATTTCTCTCGCTAAAATCTAATACATTGTTACATACACGAGCGAATCGTACAAGTTGAGATATATAAACACCATAAGATGGTGACAAGGGAACGTCACCATCTAAAAATGGATAATTAACAATAGGAAATGAAAAATCATCTCTTTTATCATAAATTTTTGTATTAAGCTTCCCGTTTATGATATAGATATCAAGATCGAGGAAAGGGCAGTGGTCATTGTTATCATTAGCTTTATTTAAAGTAAGTTCTACAGGATAAATTTTTTTAGTATACATACTGAAGTCGTCATTATTTAGAGCCAATATATCATCCAAATATCTAAAAGTATTGTTAAATTTTTGTATCAAATGTTGTTTTGATGGGTCTTTGCTAATTTTAGTCATAAATTGTAACTCATAACAATACAAAAACAGGTCCGCAATAAGTGGTGCACAGTTAGTCCCCATTGGAATTCCAATAACTTGACGATATACGGAATCTCCAAAGCGAACAAAAATGTTATCAAGTAAAAATTCAAGTGCATAAATAGTATCAAAGCATGTCCAATTGACATAGTTCTTTTGTTTATTGCTACTAAAAAATGATCTAAAAGAGTTTGAACATATGTACTCGCATTCCGACTTTTTAAATGCCCAGTTAATTATGGATGTGAATTTTTTCTTAATAAGAATATGAGGCAAAGTGGTATATAGGGTAGAAAAATCAAAACTTTGAACAGATTCAAAATCACCAATATATGCATGCAATTTATCAAGTACTTCCAACGAGTTTTTGACACTCCAAAAGTAATTAATTCCACTATTTTCAAAGGCCTTATTTGAACAATTTATTATCAGGTTTTTTATTGTACCAAGTGTACTAGTAAGTAAAACAGACAATTTAGTAGTTGAACAATGGCTGGAAGATGAAATAAATCTATATTTGTAAGGTTTTTTGTGCAGCTTCGGAAGCCAGTACATAGTTGGGACTTTCATTGTGTTTGGTTCTGCTTGTAAAGAAGTAGCTAAAAGTTTATGTTTGTTACAGATGTCGTTTTCTGAAAATGAAGTCAGTTGGAATGTTGGTGAATTCGTGATTTCCTTTTGCAGAACCTCTATATAAAATTTACGTCAAACAATAATGATATTATTAGCAGCTTTATCAGCCGGGACAAAAACAAATTCCTTGGCTAGTTCTGTCTCTTTCATATAAATACTGTAGATTTGTATTTGATCATCGATTGCAAACATAATGTTCAGTGAGAAATATTTCATGTATTCGTACAGAGAACAAATCAACTTCTTTCAGAATACAATTGATTGGTTATTGAAGTAAATGATTTGCGACAGAATAAGTGAAACTTGGCCAGCAGCTTACCTCTAAAATAAAGAAATATAAAAAAAGATAGAGTTAATTCTGTATTTTACTCATACTGCACTTAAGCACTTTTTACAGTCAATACCGAAAATATGAAATACATCGATTTAAATTATGTACACAATGAATAATTTCTGTGTAGTTTTCCGTGTCTACATTTACATACGAGTACAATATAGTAAACTGTATAATTTGTGTATGTATTTGATCCTATGAGCTGTATATTAATTTTCTTACGGAATAAAGAATTATTATAGTAAAACAGAAAAAAGAGAAACGGTAAATATACAGGAATACATAAAGTTTTGTAAATAGTTGCAAAGGACCACACGTAACTTACATGCCACGAGTTTTCATAGAACTTGGCAATTTTTGAAACGCATGTTTATATGCGATAAAGATCTAGTGCATTTGAGCAAATTAAAATCATGTTATATAATTATCTATCTATTTTATTTTCAACAAATTCACAAGTTTTGCATTTTTAAACCGCGTGTGCATATATGTTTTAATGTTTTTATTTTAATTCCTTATATATGAACATGTCACGTGTATTATTCGGGCGCCCTATTATTCATTCGCTTGTTTAAATTGTGAAACATGTGACTTTACTAAGACTGTACGCATTTAAAGTTTGAAACAAAAAACTGCAATTGGCGCAAATTGATTCTGCCCAAACGATAGATACATCGAGGTCGTTTCGCTTAAGTGATTTACCTGTAAAAAGTCCGGGTCTCATCCATGTTTAAAACGAATTAATGCATGTTTGAAATAGCTTAACAGGGGCGTGGCCTATTAGTTTGACGCAACTAACCACTAAATTGATTTCAATTGATCGACTGCAGAGAAATCTATTTGACTGGCGTTAAAATGAATTGATATGAATTGAAATGAATTAAATATAATTTTTAATTTTTGTCAATCTTTATCAAATAACGATCAATCTCATTTAAATAGCGTTAACACGTTTTTGTCCGATCAAGTTAAATTCGGGTTACTAGTGATGGTTTGATTGGATCTTAACCCAACCACTATATATCACAACCAGACAACATGGTTTGATTGGATCTTAACCCAACCACTATATATCACAACTAGACAACATGGTTTGATTGGATCTTAACCCAACCACTATATATCACAACCAGACAACATGGTTTGATTGGATCTTAACCCAACCACTATATATCACAACTAGACAACATGATTTGATTGGATCTTAACCCAACCACTATATATCACAACTAGACAACATGGTTTGATTGGATCTTAACCCAACCACTATATATCACAACCAGACAACATGGTTTGATTGGATCTTAACCCAACCACTATATATCACAACCAGACAACATGATTTGATTGGATCTTAACCCAACCACTATATATCACAACCAGACAACATGGTTTAACTTGATTGGATCTTAACCCAACCACTATATATCACAACCAGACAACATGGTTTGATTGGATCTTAACCCAACCACTATATATCACAACCAGACAACATGGTTTGATTGGATCTTAACCCAACCACTATATATCACAACCAGACAACATGATTTGATTGGATCTTAACCCAACCACTATATATCACAACCAGACAACATGGTTTGATTGGATTTTAGTCCAACCACTATATATCACAACCAGACAACATGGTTTGATTCGATCTTAACCCAACCACTATATATCACAACCAGACAACATGGTTTAACTTGATTGGATCTTAACCCAACCACTATATATCACAACCAGACAACATGGTTTGATTGGATCTTAACCCAACCACTATATATCACAACTAGACAACATGGTTTGATTGGATCTTAACCCACCCACTATATATCACAACCAGACAACATGGTTTGATTGGATCTTAACCCAATCACTATATATCACAACCAGACAACATGATTTGTTTGGAACTTAACCCAACCACTATATATCACAACCTGACAACATGGTTTAATTGGATCTTAACCCAACCACTATATATCACAACCAGACAACATGATTTGTTTGGAACTTAACCCAACCACTATATATCACAACCAGACAACATGATTTGATTGGATCTTAACCCAACCACTATATCTCACAACCAGACAACATGATTTGATTGGATCTTAACCCAACCACTATATCTCACAACCAGACAACATGATTTGATTGGATCTTAACCCAACCACTATATATCACAACCAGACAACATGGTTTGATTGGATCTTAACCCAACCACTATATATCACAACCAGACAACATGGTTTGATTGGATCTTAACCCAACCACTATATATCACAACCAGACAACATGATTTGATTGGATCTTAACCCAACCACTATATATCACAACCAGACAACATGGTTTGATTGGATCTTAACCCAACCACTATATATCACAACCAGACAACATGGTTTGATTGGATCTTAACCCAACCACTATATATCACAACCAGACAACATGGTTTGATTGGATCTTAACCCAACCACTATATATCACAACCAGACAACATGATTTGATTGGATCTTAACCCAACCACTATATATCACAACCAGACAACATGGTTTGATTGGATCTTAACCCAACCACTATAGATCACAACCAGACAACATGGTTTGATTGGATCTTAACCCAACCACTATAGATCACAACCAGACAACATGGTTTGATTGGATCTTAACCCACCCACTATAGATCACAACCAGACAACATGGTTTGATTGGATCTTAACCCACCCACTATAGATCACAACCAGACAACATGGTTTGATTGGATCTTAACCCAACCACTATAGATCACAACCAGACAACATGGTTTGATTGGATCTTAACCCAACCACTATATATCACAACCAGACAACATGGTTTGATTGGATCTTAACCCAACCACTCTATATCACAACCAGACAACATGGTTTGATTGGATCTTAACCCAACCACTCTATATCACAACCAGACAACATGGTTTGATTGGATCTTAACCCAACCACTCTATATCACAACCAGACAACATGGTTTGATTGGATCTTAACCCAACCACTATATATCACAACCAGACAACATGGTTTGATTGGATCTTAACCCAACCACTATATATCACAACCAGACAACATGGTTTGATTGGATCTTAACCCAACCACTATATATCACAACCAGACAACATGGTTTGATTGGATCTTAACCCAACCACTATATATCACAACCAGACAACATGGTTTGATTGGATCTTAACCCAACCACTATATATCACAACCAGACAACATGATTTGATTGGATCTTATCCCAACCACTATATATCACAACCAGACAACATGATTTGATTGGATCTTAACCCAACCACTATATATCACAACCAGACAACATGGTTTGATTGGATCTTAACCCAACCACTATATATCACAACCAGACAACATGGTTTGATTGGATCTTAACCCAACCACTATATATCACAACCAGACAACATGGTTTGATTGGATCTTAACCCAACCACTATATATCACAACCAGACAACATGGTTTGATTGGATCTTAACCCAACCACTATATATCACAACCAGACAACATGGTTTGATTGGATCTTAACCCAACCACTCTATATCACAACCAGACAACATGGTTTGATTGGATCTTAACCCAACCACTCTATATCACAACCAGACAACATGGTTTGATTGGATCTTAACCCAACCACTCTATATCACAACCAGACAACATGGTTTGATTGGATCTTAACCCAACCACTCTATATCACAACCAGACAACATGGTTTGATTGGATCTTAACCCAACCACTCTATATCACAACCAGACAACATGGTTTGATTGGATCTTAACCCAACCACTCTGTATCACAACCAGACAACATGATTTGATTGGATCTTAACCCAACCACTCTATATCACAACCAGACAACATGGTTTGATTGGATCTTAACCCAACCACTCTATATCACAACCAGACAACATGGTTTGATTGGATCTTAACCCAACCACTCTATATCACAACCAGACAACATGGTTTGATTGGATCTTAACCCAACCACTCTATATCACAACCAGACAACATGGTTTGATTGGATCTTAACCCAACCACTCTATATCACAACCAGACAACATGGTTTGATTGGATCTTAACCCAACCACTATATATCACAACCAGACAACATGGTTTGATTGGATCTTAACCCAACCACTATATATCACAACCAGACAACATGATTTGTTTGGAACTTAACCCAACCACTATATATCACAACCAGACAACATGGTTTGATTGGATCTTAACCCAACCACTATATATCACAACCAGACAACATGGTTTGATTGGATCTTAACCCAACCACTATATATCACAACCAGACAACATGGTTTGATTGGATCTTAACCCAACCACTATATATCACAACCAGACAACATGATTTGATTGGATCTTAACCATACCACTATATATCACAACCAGACAACATGGTTTGATTGGATCTTAACCCAACCACTATATATCACAACCAGACAACATGGTTTGATTGGATCTTAACCCAACCACTATATATCACAACCAGACAACATGATTTGATTGGATCTTAACCCAACCACTATATATCACAACCAGACAACATGATTTGATTGGAACTTAACCCAACCACTATATATCACAACCAGACAACATGGTTTGATTGGATCTTAACCCAACCACTATATATCACAACCAAACAACATGATTTGATTGGATCTTAACCCAACCACTATATATCACAACCAGACAACATTGTTTGATTGGAACTTAACCCAACCACTATATATCACAACCAGACAACATGATTTGATTGGATCTTAACCCAACCACTATATATCACAACCAGACAACATGGTTTGATTGGATCTTAACCCAACCACTATATATCACAACCAGACAACATGGTTTGATTGGATCTTAACCCAACCACTATATATCACAACCAAACAACATGATTTGATTGGATCTTAACCCAACCACTATATATCACAACCAGACAACATTGTTTGATTGGAACTTAACCCAACCACTATATATCACAACCAGACAACATGGTTTGATTGGATCTTAACCCAACCACTCTATATCACAACCAGACAACATGGTTTGATTGGATCTTAACCCAACCACTATATATCACAACCAGACAACATGATTTGATTGGATCTTAACCCAACCACTATATATCACAACCAGACAACATGATTTGATTGGAACTTAACCCAACCACTATATATCACAACCAGACAACATGGTTTGATTGGATCTTAACCCAACCACTATATATCACAACCAAACAACATGATTTGATTGGATCTTAACCCAACCACTATATATCACAACCAGACAACATGGTTTGATTGGATCTTAACCCAACCACTATATATCACAACCAGACAACATGGTTTGATTGGATCTTAACCCAACCACTATATATCACAACCAAACAACATGATTTGATTGGATCTTAACCCAACCACTATATATCACAACCAGACAACATGGTTTGATTGGATCTTAACCCAATCACTATATATCACAACCAGACAACATGGTTTGATTGGATCTTAACCCAACCACTATATATCACAACCAGACAACATGATTTGATTGGATCTTAACCCAACCACTATATATCACAACCAGACAACATGGTTTGATTGGATCTTAACCCAATCACTATATATCACAACCAGACAACATTGTTTGATTGGAACTTAACCCAACCACTATATATCACAACCAGACAACATGGTTTGATTGGATCTTAACCCAACCACTATATATCACAACCAAACAACATGATTTGATTGGATCTTAACCCAACCACTATATATCACAACCAGACAACATTGTTTGATTGGAACTTAACCCAACCACTATATATCACAACCAGACAACATGGTTTGATTGGATCTTAACCCAACCACTATATATCACAACCAGACAACATGGTTTAACATACTAACCCAACCACTATATATCACAACCAGACAACATGGTTTGATTGGATCTTAACCCAACCACTATATATCACAACCAGACAACATGATTTGATTGGATCTTAACCCAACCACTATATATCACAACCAGACAACATGGTTTGATTGGATCTTAACCCAACCACTATATATCACAACCAGACAACATGGTTTGATTGGATCTTAACCCAACCACTATATATCACAACCAGACAACATGGTTTGATTGGATCTTAACCCAACCACTATATATCACAACCAGACAACATGGTTTGATTGGAACTTAACCCAACCACTATATATCACAACCAGACAACATGATTTGATTGGATCTTAACCCAACCACTATATATCACAACCAGACAACATGGTTTGATTGGATCTTAACCCAACCACTATATATCACAACCAGACAACATGGTTTGATTGGATCTTAACCCAACCACTATATATCACAACCAGACAACATGATTTGATTGGAACTTAACCCAACCACTATATATCACAACCAGACAACATGGTTTGATTGGATCTTAACCATACCACTATATATCACAACCAGACAACATGATTTGATTGGATCTTAACCCAACCACTATATATCACAACTAGACAACATGATTTGATTGGATCTTAACCCAACCACTATATATCACAACCAGACAACATGGTTTGATTGGATCTTAACCCAATCACTATATATCACAACCAGACAACATGGTTTGATTGGATCTTAACCCAACCACTATATATCACAACCAGACAACATGATTTAACATATACTAACCCAACCACTATATATCACAACCAGACAACATGGTTTGATTGGATCATAACCCAACCACTATATATCACAACCAGACAACATGATTTGATTGGATCTTAACCCAACCACTATATATCACAACCAGACAACATGGTTTGATTGGATCTTAACCCAATCACTATATATCACAGCCAGACAACATGGTTTTACTTGATTGGATCTTAATCCAACCACTATATATCACAACCAGACAACATGGTTTGATTGGATCTTAGCCAACCACTATATATCACAACCAGACAATATGGCTTAACATACTAACCCAACCACTATATATCACAACCAGACAACATGATTTAACATACTAACCCAACCACTATGTATCACAACCAGACAACATGATTTGATTGGATCTTAACCCAACCACTATATATATCACAACCAGACAACACGATTTAATTGGATGTTAATGCAACCACTATATATCACAACCAGACAACATGGTTTAACTTGATTGGATCTTAACCCAACCACTATATATCACAACCAGACAACATGGTTTAACTTGATTGGATCTTAACCCAACCACTATATATCACAACCAGACAACATGGTTTAACTTGATTGGATCTTAACCCAACCACTATATATCACAACCAGACAACATGGTTTGATTGGATCTTAACCCAACCACTATATATCACAACCAGACAACATGGTTTGATTGGATCTTAACCCAACCACTATATATCACAACCAGACAACATGGTTTGATTGGATCTTAACCCAACCACTATATATCACAACCAGACAACATGGTTTGATTGGATCTTAACCCAACCACTATATATCACAACCAGACAACATGATTTGATTGGATCTTAACCCAACCACTATATATCACAACCAGACAACATGGTTTGATTGGATCTTAACCCAATCACTATATATCACAACCAGACAACATGGTTTGATTGGATCTTAACCCAACCACTATATATCACAACCAGACAACATGGTTTGATTGGATCTTAACCCAATCACTATATATCACAACCAGACAACATGATTTGATTGGATCTTAACCCAACCACTATATATCACAACCAGACAACATGGTTTGATTGGATCTTAACCCAACCACTATATATATCACAACCAGACAACACGATTTAATTGGATGTTAATGCAACCACTATATATCACAACCAGACAACATGGTTTAACTTGATTGGATCTTAACCCAACCACTATATATCACAACCAGACAACATGATTTGATTGGATCTTAACCCAACCACTATATATCACAACCAGACAACATGGTTTGATTGGATCTTAACCCAATCACTATATATCACAACCAGACAACATGGTTTGATTGGATCTTAACCCAACCACTATATATCACAACCAGACAACATGGTTTGATTGGATCTTAACCCAATCACTATATATCACAACCAGACAACATGATTTGATTGGATCTTAACCCAACCACTATATATCACAACCAGACAACATGATTTGATTGGATCTTAACCCAACCACTATATATCACAACCAGACAACATGGTTTGATTGGATCTTAACCCAACCACTATATATCACAACCAGACAACATGGTTTGATTGGATCTTAACCCAACCACTATATATCACAACCAGACAACATGGTTTGATTGGATCTTAACCCAACCACTATATATCACAACCAGACAACATGGTTTGATTGGATCTTAACCCAACCACTATATATCACAACCAGACAACATGATTTGATTGGATCTTAACCCAACCACTATATATCACAACCAGACAACATGGTTTGATTGGATCTTAACCCAACCACTATATATCACAACCAGACAACATGGTTTAACATACTAACCCAACCACTATATATCACAACCAGACAACATGATTTGATTGGATCTTAACCCAACCACTATATATCACAACCAGACAACATGGTTTACTTGGATCTTAACCCAACCACTATATATCACAACCAGACAACATGATTTGATTGGATCTTAACCCAACCACTATATATCACAACCAGACAACATGGTTTAACTTGATTGAATCTTAACCCAACCACTATATATCACAACCAGACAACATGGTTTAACATACCCAAACAGTTGATATTTAGTAACACAGTTCTAGATAAAACAGAATGAACCATTAACAAGATTTTTTTTCTTCATAAATGTATGATTTTAATTGTAAATGGTAACCTTGCAAAAATATGGATTTTTATTTTTAATTTTTTTCAAATATGTAATTCTTGCTTAAGAAAGACCTTAGTACCAAGATTGTGGAATAAATATAGGTCAAAGTGACAAAATTTTTGAATGATCATTTTTTTCTAACCAAAATGTGTGCAGTGACAAAATATGGTGAACCTGTATTACTAGAGAACAGATTTAAATACGATAAAATTAACAAGTTATCAAAGAAACAGCACTGGTATGGTTCTTTACCCTTTTTCAAAGTTGCTTGACCTTTAAAAATTAGTTAAAAATTAATGCAAACAGAAAGCATTACCATTTATCTAAAATTATAAAAAGAAAAAAGAAGACTATTAGGAGGAAGTTTACTTACTTGCTATCAAAAGATATTTGTAATTTGGAAGCTCCTGGGATTTGTATGGCTTCCTTCAAATCCTTGACACAATCTTTATTCTGTTTATAGTCATCTGTGTTTAACTGTTTGATTAAGGATGACATTGTGATCTCCTCCATGAACTGGGCAGCCGTACATGCAATAGGGATCAGGCTCTCTTTGTCACTGTACTTAATCACTTTCTGTACAACCTGTTAATCAACAGTTCAATATGCTTCAACTTTACCAACAAGAGAAATATAAAGCACATATTACGTAAATTTTACCGACACCATCACAAATTGGTTGACTGTTACGAAATAACGGTTTCACAGATGAAATCGAATATATTACTTATGTCGTAACTACAATCACCTTCCCTTTTCATGAATATGACCTATCGAATTCATGAATATGACCTATCGAATTAGACTATTTTCCCAGTTTATAATACCATATAGCAACACCACGGGTGCCACATGATCTGCTTACCCTTCCAGAGTACCTGAGATCACCCCCAATTTTGGTGGGGTTCATATTGCTTAGTTGTCAGTTTTTTATGTTTTGTATTGTGTTCTATTATTTGTCTTTTTTTTTTTAGCCATGGCGTTGTCAGTTTATTTTTGATATATGAGTTTGACTGACACTCTGGTATCTTTCGTCCCTCTTGTATGTCTGTGTATACTTCTGACACAAGACTCTCTTTCCAAGTTTACTTAAACATTTCTGTGCAACCTATATAAACAGGCTTTAAAATGTATTGTACATTATTATTACACTTATAGAAACAATTTGCATGATTTCAGATACTGATTTTTAATGGTACTTCAAAAGAGTACTAAGGAATCATTTATTTTCGTGGATATTTATTTTCGTGGATAGAGAAAAACTTGTTATTTTTTAATATATTTAATTTCATGGTTTTTCCAAGGTCTGCATAAAAACCTATAGAAAATTTACAATCCACATCCACAAAAATTGGTATTCAACGAATAATGATAAATCAACTAAACTGTGGATTCATAATTATTTTCCTTGGATACTAATCTTTCGTGGATTTCTTGGGTACAAGTGAACCACAAATTTAAATGTTCAACTTATAACAAATTTTCTACAGAAATGTATGCAGAGACTTTGCCAAAACTAAGAATTTAAATATGCAAGAATATGTAAGTTTTCCTAAATCCAGGAAAATTAATACCCACGAAAATAAATGAGTAGAGTTTTAGAACTAAACCTACAGTCTGGAATACATCTTTAGTTTCTGATCTGTTGAGTAAGTCCAGGATACATGGGATATCATGGACTTGTTTACATCCCAATAATTCTGCTGTAATGGCAGGAGCAGATTCTGGCCAGTGTGCCAAGAGCTTTCTCAGAACTTGTCTAGCATACAACACAGCCATTGCCATGTTGACTTTGTACAGGTATTCTCTAGAGCTAGATTTTCCTTGTTTTTCCAATTCCTTTTTGAGAAGTTCAGCGCTCCTGCTACGTTTTTGTTTCTGTATGTCATCTTCCACATCATTATCTGGTGTGTTCATAAGTTTGGTGTCTTCAGAACTTGCTTCTTCTTTTGCCTTCTCTGGGATTCTACAACAGGTAAAATTACAATGTTGATAAAACTTTTATACATTATCTATGCTAACACAGTATTTACTTAGACAATTGTGACCTCCTTGTCAGAACAGAAGGAACTTTAGAAAAAGATTTTAAAATTTAAATATTTATTTTATCAAAATTTGGTTAAATATTCTTACCATGAAAATACATTTATATTATATAAAACATTGTAGAATATGTTGTCTATGTTCTCATCTCAAAAATTAAGATAAATTCATATCAAATCTTCTTTACATTTCAAAATTACAATTTTCAACACTTTTTTGTATGCAACTGGATGTGATGTACTATGATTTGGGTGTATGACACCTTGACAATATTTTCTTTTAGAAATGTATGGTATTAAAAAGTATAGTCAAATAATAGGGTAATTTGACAATCTTTTGTTAATACTTTGCTTAAGAATTATTACTAGTAGTTTGGATACAAAATATTATTCATAAATTAAACTTTTTTTGAGAGCAGCAAATAAGCTAAAGAAGGATAAAAAAAAAACCAAGTGAAACTGTGAGCTACTGCTCACTGATGATACCCCCGCCGCAAGTGGATAATTTTAATAGTGTAAAATATGCGCAAGTGTTCGGTAAACAGGAAGTTGTTGAGTGATGAATCTGAAAACGCATCACACGGTATAGCTGACTAATTTAAACCCTGAAACCAAATTTCAGAAATCCTTGTATTGTTAAGTTCCTGAAAAAAATGTTACAAAAATTTTCAACTATGCTATCATGTGTAAAATCATACAAGTGTTCGGTAAACAGGAAGTTGTCGAGTGATGAATCTGAAAACGCATCACACAGTATAGCTGACTTATATCAAGTCTGAATCCAAATATCAGAAATCCTGGTAGTGCAGTTCATGAGAAAAATGTGAGGAAAAATTTTCAACTTGGCTATCAGGTGTAAAAATGATACAAGTGTTCGGTAAACAGGAAGTTGTAGAGTGATGAATCTGAAAACGCATCACACAGTATAGCTGACTTATATCTAGCCTGAAACCAAATTTCAGAAATCCTGGTAGTGTAGTTCCTGAGAAAAATGTGACGAAAAATATTCATGGGACGGACGGACTGACGGACTGACGGAAGGACAGACAGAGGTAAAACAGTATAACCCCTTTTTTTTCAAAGCGGGGGTATAAAAACAGTCTTCTAACATAGTATTCAAAAATCATTTAATGTGCATGGAGATATATTGCCTTTGTGATTTTGTGTTCAGAGACATTTTCTGAATTGTTTGCCCTGAGAGGCAGCCAAATCAGAAAATTGTCCCAGAGTGTAACAGTAACAGAGTCTCAAAATGATGATGGACATGAAACTTAATGTTGATTTTTTATATATCACTCAATTGGTCTTTTTCAAGAAGTAATAATTTTCTAATTTCTTGATAACTTTATTCTCAGAGCAAATTTTATAAATTGTCTATAATTGATAAGTATATATGAGCTGCGTCGGATAGAAATCGACCTTATGCAAACGAAAATCAATACCTCTGTTAACCTATTTTGGGTTAAAATAATTTCTACGGAAAGTCTGTGATTGTTCCAAAAGTAGATTTTCATAAGAAGACAACCCTTTTACATTGTTTTAAACGGACCAAAATGCAGCTTTTATATCTTAGTTATTCCAAAATCGATCAAAGTCTTAGATATGTATATGTGTGCATGCACTTGCATATGGTCGATTTCTATCCGACGCAGCTCATATGTAATACCTATTCCTATTGAGACGTAACTGGTCAATAACTGTAATAAACATACGTACACTAATAATGATTGAGTGTATGGCATTTAAATGAAGAAATTTAGGGCCATATTTAATAGAAATTTTACACTTGTTGAATTAAATCTACACAAGAAACTTCAATCCTTTTAAAAAAAATATATATAAGGTAACTTTAATAACCTATAGAAATGTGCCATAAATTTAGGACATTAAGGTCACTGACCACTGTTTTTAACCATATACTTATTAACTTTAAAGCTATGGTTCAGTTATTTATAATTCTTTCAATACATGAAGGTTTAATTCTTATTGTTACCTATGCTTCATGTGAACAAAAGGTGAAGGGATCTAAATCATATCAGAATTTGACATTTTTCAAAATTCCAAGATGGCTGTTGCAGAGCCCATACAGACAGCCCAGATTCCAGTAGGATGTCAGCTGTGTGAGAGAGGAGATAAAATTCAGTGGAAATGTTTGGACTGTTCATTGTTGTTGTGTACTAAATGTAAAGACAAGGTCCATCTAAAGTTTAAAAATGCCAAGGACCATAAAATTATTGACATTAAGAAAGTAGGTCAGCCAGAAACAGAGACTTTTAGCTTTGACTTTCAAGATAATAAATGTGAGGAACACATAGGACAGGCTTGTTGCTTGTATTGTAAGACTTGTGAACAATTTATCTGTCTGAAATGCCTCACTCAAGTACATATAGGCCATGATGTGATTGAACAGGAAGAATACAAAGCTGAAATGAAATGTGATTTAGACATTCAGATGGAGGGTGAAAATCAACTGAGAACATTATCCCATTCAAAAGCTGTCCCACGAAAATTACTGGAATTTCCTCACAGAGCTGGATCAGAAAACTGTGACAAGATAGAACAACAGAAAAATACCATAAAACCCTCCATGCAATGTACTACAGACATGGAACATGCAATGTCTACTATAGCAAATCCGAATAATTTGTTGTGGATTAAACAGGGTTATGAAACGGTGAAACATGTGACACTTTTAGGGGAGGTCATTTCAGAATTTACCGTCCATACACGTAATATGACAGTTACCTCATCAAAAAGATAGTTCTCTATAGTTTCAGCTCAAGGTCTAAGAATAACTGACCTAAACAAACATAGAACAAACAACAGATTTTAAACATAATGAAGCACCATTTTTAACATCATCAGAAATAAAGAAAACTTGTAGTTGGAGCCAAGTGACCAGGACCATCTATTCTATTGAAAGGTGTACATTGAAAGTGATATTTAAAATAGATACATTCTCAATGGATATGTACATAAAAATCCAAACAAAGCATTGATTATATTTCCCTTGGAATATACCATTTATCACGCTTGCCCACATGCCAAGTCTTGTACTATCAGAGCATGTTAAAATTGCTACAACAGACCAAAAGAATCTATACAAAATTTTCCTTTAAGATTAGCTTGGAGCTTGTGACTGCAATTCTTTTCTATCAAGGAGACCTATATCAGTAAAAGTCAAATTTGTGGGGTAGGCATGGTATAGTTCTGAAATAATCAGAAATATTTATCCTAATACATCAATTTAACTTTTGTAACAAGGACTGTGTCTCACTGTTCTATTTTTGAAAAATATTTTAATTTACTTACATGGATATTTATTCAGACTATAAATTATGGATGACAAATTATTGTTCAAATGTTGTGATTTAGTGAAATATATAATATTCAATAAAACATCATTTAGGAGGATGTTAACACTAATATGTCTGTTTCAAACAAGAAAGAAGCCCTAACTTGTTACTCACGAGTAATTATAGGAGTGCAATACATGGTGTGAAAGAAAGTTTTAAATCACTTATTTTTTTTCTCAGTTTATCATTTTAGAACAGTACATGGACATTCATATTTATATTCACACACAAGTATGAACAAGAATTTGGAAGGTATTGCTTATCTTCACTGGGCTTCTAAAATGTCGTATATGACTTTATTGGCTAAAAATACTCTTTGACACCAATGGTCTGGGCGGGAGAAAATCTTTGGTATTACAAAATAGCATACAGTTAGACCAATCAAAATGTGTGAAATAAGACATATTACAAAATTGCAAATGTCAGTTGTTTGTAAAGTTTGCTTCCAAAATGTTGTATGAAAACTTGAAAATAGTTGTAGAATGGCTTTGGGAAAAAAGTAATTGTACATTTCTTTATTTCTGTGAAAATAATTTAAGTTCTTGGATAATCCAGAAATGTCAAAGTTTTTATTTTATTGCTATTTACAAAAATGTTCAAGTTCACATACAACATTTTGGAAGCATGAATTTTGCCAAAATTTTCAAAGCCTGTTTGTGAGATATTTTTTTCTTGAAAAATTTGTAATTTACAACATTTTAGAAGCCCAGCGACGATATACAATATTACATGTCCCCTACTGGAAAGGACATTAGATGAGTTTACACTTATAAAAAACTGTCATTCAATTTAGAAGGTGAATTTTAAATTCATCTTGGGAAAATTCTATTCAGAGTTACTTGAGAATTTTCATTTTATCAATTATTTATTTAGAAAATTGAAATATACGAGTTACTTTCAATAACTACCAGTCTAACCCAATCCCCTGGGAATCACATTTTTTCAAGGAAAACTGTTTATTTTCCAGCAATTTTCTACATCCTAAGGCCAACACTAGAAGAGATTAAATTTCTTACCATTTGACTATACATCAAATATTGATAGTACACTGTTTATAACAAAGTTTCCATTGGAACATTGACAACTGATTCAATAATCAAATGGGGAAAACTTGTATTTTCAAGCTGTTGTCGTTTGTTTATGTGTTACATATTTGATTTTTGTTCATTTTTTTTTTATATAAATAAGGCCGTTAGTTTTCTTGTTTGAATTGTTTTATAGGGGCCTTTTATAGCTGACTATGCGGTATGGGCTTTGCTAATTGTTGAAGGCCATACAGTAACCTATAGTTGTTAATGTCTGTGTCATTTTGGTCTTTTGTGGATAGTTGTCTCATTGGTAATCATACCACATCTTCTTTTTTATAAAACTTGTATTTTCAAGCTGTTGTCTTGTCCCAGACCTAAAAGTACTGGAACTATAAAATTATCTGTAGCTTCTTATGACAAAACACCAATGATTCAGGTTTTACAGCAAACAATATTAGGACTATCAGTGATATTTAGAAGTATCAAACACCTTTCTTATTCATAAATAACACACAATATATATGCATCATGCTATATGAGAATTTGCATTTACAAAAAGTATTTCTAAATAGTTGAGTCATTAAACACTTCCATCATCAGCCACCTTAAATTTAAGTTCTCTAGGATATAATAGTGCCAAGTCCTCACTTAAAGATGTACTTAGGTGAGGGTTTGTGAAATTAAAAAAATCAAGAATTTAAAATTGATACTATAACTCAGAAGAGCATTACTTAAGGAAAAAAATTAAGCTAAAAATATTGAGAGGTCATGGATCTCCTTTCGAGATAAAACAATTTTTAAAATATGGCGGGGAAATGGCTGACTCAGACTTTTTCCTTATTTTTGCATTAGTATTATTTTGGACTCAAATCAAGTGAAAGAAAATAAAGAATCTGCTTAAATATTGGCAAATGACCCTTTATGAGCTATTTTAAAAGTCTTATATGAAAAAAATAAATGGGTGTTATGGGGCCAAATATTTTACATTGTATTGTATGGAGAAAAAAAAACCAAGGAGTTCGAACATTTGACACAAATTCCAAACCTCACCTAAGTACATCCTTAAGGTGGTATCCAACACTTTCATTAAAATTAATTTGGCTCGTTTAATTTTCATAAAATTTTGACAAAGTATTTAGTTTGAAAATTGAAAAAAATATAAAAAATTTGAACAAACCATTTTATCAGAAAAACTACACTGGTTATATAGCAGTTTGACGAACAATAATTTTGATCATTAAGAAGCTTGATATTGCCTTAACAACACAAATTAATTAAAACGTTGAGCTGAATTTTGGCTCATTTCACCAAAACAAGGTCTTAATAGTGGGTGGGTCTACAGGTCAAGTTTAAAGCATGGATCACAAGTGATTGTGAAAGTGAACAATGACCCTTACAAATTCTGTGCTTAAATTTGTGAAATGAATAAAAGATAGACTTACTTATTCTGTGACTGTATGACTTGGTGATAGTAGATGCCTGTATCTATTAGTTTCTCAGAGTCAGTAGACATTACTGGAGCTTCTTGTGTAGATGCAGTCAGACGTCCTCCCCTGAAACATAAATTGAGTATACTTATTCGTGAGGTTGTTGACCAATGGACAACAAGGCATCATTTATCAATGCAGCTAAAAATGGAAATGACTGGCACATATTTGTTGCTTGAGCCTTAATTATTTAGAGTCTTAATTTTCAAATAAAATAAAGTTATAACAATTATATATTGTTACATTTTATAGTTCCCAAACATTTACAAATCTCTACTTACCATTTGAGTGCCATCTTCATAATCTCATCCTTTGTCTGCAATGCTGAACTTTCCAGACTGAAAAACAAAGAGAATTTTCATAAAACCAGTTGTTCAATAAAGTTAGCTCTATGACATATATCATCACAGGGAAAGTGTAAATTGGATCATATTGTGTGTAATGAGGTTTGGCATTGTATGCAAACATTAGTTCAAACATATTTATTTATAGTGGATTGTGAAACAAGTTTTGCAACTTACATTAATCCCTTTCCACTTTGCAGGTGCGAGTGCTGCCTTGTAGCGGCATTAGCCTGCTCTTTTTTGTAATCTACAAGGGTGTCTTTTACTAAAAGAGATATGGCTCTCTCTTAACACGGGTCACCCATTTATCGTCCCTTCAGACGGACTATCATCGTTTCCACAAGGCCATACTCGCAAATGGTGTCAAGGGAGAGCCGAAAATTTAGTCCCTGAAATTTTCATCCTGAACCGGGAATCGAACCAGGAACCTTTGTGTTAGTAGTCCCATGTACTAACCACTACACCACGGCTCAGAAATTATTAAATCAAAACATGAACATTGTATAAAATAATTTACCATAGAATTATCAATTACCATATTCAGAAGCTTTAGGTATAACCAATTTAATGTGAATGTTGACCATAACTAGAGGTTCTTAAGAGCCTTTGTCGCTCACCTTGTCTATGTGCATATTAAACAAAGACACAGATGGATTCATGACAAAATTGTGTTTTGGTGATGGTGATGTGTTTGTAGATCTTACTTAACTAAACATTCTTGCTTCTTACAGTTATCTCAATTTATAATGAACTTGGCCCATTAGTAAAAGAGGAAAATATTTTGTTAAAATTTACAAAAATTTACAAAATTTACAAAAATTGACTTAAAAGGGCAATTACTCCTTAAGGGGTCAACTGACCTTTTTGGTCATGTTGACTTATTTGTGGATCTTACTTTGCTGAACATTATTGCAGTTTACAGTTTATCTCTATCTATAATAATATTCAAGATAATAACAAAAAACAGCAAAATTTCCTTCAAAATTTCCAATTCAGGGGCAGCAACCCAACAAACAGTTGTCGGATACATCTGAAAATTTCAGGGCAGATAGATCTTGACTTGCAAAACAATTTATCTCCATGTCTGAATTGCTCTTGATGCTTTGGTTTCAGAGTTAGAAGCCAAAATCTACATTTTACCCCTATGTTCTATTTTTAGCCATGGCAGCCATCTTGGTTGGTTGGTTGGCTGGGTAACTGTACACATTTTTTAAACTAGATACCTCAATGATGATTAAGACCAAGTATGGTTAAATTTGGAACAGTAGTTTTAGAGGAGAAGATTTTTGTAAAAGATTAGAAAAAATTACGAAAAATTGGTAAAAATGACTATAAATGGCAATAACTCCTTAAGGGGTCAACTGACAATTTTAGTCATGTTAACTTATTTGTAGATCTTACTTTGCTGAACATTATTGCTGTTTACAGTTTAACTCTATCTATAATAAAATTCAAGATAATAGCCAAAAAACTGTATAATTTCCTAAAAATTGCCAATTCAGGTGCAGCAACCCAACAACCGGTTGTCTGATTTGTCTGAAAATTTAAGGGCAGATAGATTTTTACCTGATAAACAATTTTGCCCTGTCAGATTTGCTCTAAATGCTTTGGTTTCAGAGTTATAAGCCAAATTCTACATTTTACCCCTATGTTCTATTTTAAGCCATGATGGCCATCTTGGTTGGTTGGCCGGGTCACTTCACACATTTTTAAAACTAGATACCCTAATGATGATTGTGGCCAAGTTTGGTTTAATTTAGCCCAGTAGTTTCAGAGGAGAAGATTTTTGTAACGACGACGCCAACGCCAGATGCAAAGTGAAGAGAAAAGCTCACTTGGCCCTTCGGGCCAGGTGAGCTAAAAACTAGTTAAAACTCTGTTTAATTCGATGGGAGATATGAACTGTGACACTGATCAGAATAGTAAAAAGAAAAGGCCCAACTTTAAAAATTGAGCGACAGATACAACATTATGAATAAGACAGATAGTAGAATTTTGTAACACTTACTTTTCTATGAGTGCTTTATAACACTCTGAAGTATTTTTATCATTCATATCATATATAGCTCTGAGTACATCTAATGGAACTTTACAATCACCATGGAAAAACTGAAATATACAAATGATAGCTGAGCTAATACAGATATCAGAACCATATTATAAAAATTGACTATATGCTAAGTGATAAAATGATATTGATTTGGTTCAAAACACTTTACAAATCAAAGTGATGGAAATCACTCATGGAAAAATTAGGAGAGTAGTTTGAATAATTTCATATTATAGAATGGTGGGGGGGGGGGGGGGGGGATGAACATTAATAAAGAACTATTGCTGAAAATTGCATTAACAGCAGGTCTTTAGAAGGAAACGTGCTTTTCAAGTATGAGGATAAAATGAGCTCAAACTAAATAATATGGGTCTCTTAATTCACACAATTTTATTTAAACTGCAGTTAATATCTTATCCAAATAATGTTGCCTGTTCTGAACATGTTTCAAAAAAACATAAAATTGCATATCAAAAATTCTTCTAGTAAATGTTACCAACTACCTTTGAAAGACATAAAATCTAAACCAGCTAAGAACTTTAAAGTGTCAACAAAAATAATCTAAATATTTTTTCGGGGCATTTTGTAAGTTGAAACAGAGGTTATATGACATTGAAGATTAAAAGTTGTACAGTGCCTTTTGATCAATATTTTTAAGTATTTTTCAACACAGGGCATTGAAAATGTACTTTTTCAACGTAAACAAATTAAAAACTTATTTTTATTGAAATGTGAATTCTTTCTTGATTGCAAAAATATATATTCACTTCTAATAAAAATTCAAATGACTAAAATAGACATAATGATTGATGGGGAATAAACTAATAAACAATGGTTTGTTAAAATTAAAAGTTTTACAATTTTAAAACTGTTTCAAGCCAATTCCTGATAAAAAAAAAAGTGAACTAATCTAAATTTTTGATTATATACAGATGGTTATTGGAAATTTATTAAGCAAATTATAGGCCTTACTTGAATACCTTTTATATATTCATATTTATATTCATATTTCATTTTTTTAAAGATCTTGTTAATCCATTAATCATTTATCTTTCAGATATAATTTACAGAATCACTTAATGTAATGTAGATCAAAAGTTATAGGCAATAAATAAATCTATCATCTTTATATATATCAAACATCTAATATATACATTTGTGTATTCAATTATGAGGTCAAATATTTGTATATTAAGATCTATTGTATATTGCAGGGTCTGTATAATTATGTAAGACTGAGGTTGATAAGTTAAATGTGGTCAATTGTTAATAAAAGGGCTACCTTGTCTCTTATTGTTTAGTGATAATGACAGTTGTCAATCATACTAGTATTGTATCAATACCCAATTACCTAATCAAAATGTTTTTAAAAAAAAGCTTGCACATCAACACACATTAATTAATCACGAGTTGGTTGACCGTTATGGAATAACCGTTTCACAAATGATATTGGATATGTTCCTTACGTCGTAACTACAATCCCCTTCCCTTTCATGAATGTGACCTACCGAATTAGACTATTTACCAGATTTGTTATCACATAAGCAAAACGACGGGTGCCACATGTGGAGCAGGATCTGCTTACCCTTCCGGAGCACCTGAGATCACCCCTAGTTTTTTTATGGGGTTCGTGTTGTTTATTCTTTAGTTTTCTATGTTGTGTCATGTGTGCTGTTGTTTGTTTGTCTTTTTCATTTTTTTGCCATGGTGTTGTCAGTTTGTTTTAGATTTATGAGTTTGACTGTCCCTTTGGTATCTTTCGTCCCTCTTTTAATGACATACATTCTTAAATGAACTGCTCCAATAATATACCCATTTTTTCAGTTTAGATGTGTATTATGTGCACATACATGAGAACAATAGGGAACTATATTTCAGTGTGAATACATTTACTAACAGTAGCTAACCTGTCGTGTTGTATGGGAGGCCGGTGCCTTAGTAAAGATTTAGAACAAGTTCTAATCTTTCCAAAAAGGGTATTTATCTGTGAAAATTTTAGAAAGCAAGAACTGATATACTAGGTGCAAGTGGCATGCAGATTTTGTATCTGTTATGCCAAGTCAAAATTTTGCCGGTTTTGGCATTCATAATACCTTCATATATAATAGACTGAAGTTTATGTCTGTGTCATTTTGTTCTCTTGTGGACAGTTGTCTTATTGGCAATCATAACACATCTTCTTTTTTATATGAGTAACTAAATTGTTTAAGATATTTAATTTAAGAAATTTAAAGAAGCTGAAAAGCTACTTTGGATACAACACTTTCCCCGTTCACCCTGTAGATTTTAAATTAGGCAAAATAACTTGATGAATGCATGTTGATCTCTACTTGTCTTTGGTTTTTTTTTCTGTCTTTGGGTCGCTGTGTCCTGTTTATTCAATATTTGAACAACAAAACAACAATTTTTTTTTACACAGCATGTTACTGTAAAGTCAGATATTATTGTGTGCATTTATTATTGCGATTTTGACTTTTAAGACTAAAATGCGATGTTATTTTTAGCGATGTTAAAGTCATAAGAAACCTCAAATTAAAAAAAATAATGCATATGGGTTTTTTTATAACTCAATGGATAGTTTTCATTATAAAACTTATGTACATATACTTTTTTCTAAAGAAAATTCTTTAATTTGTTCATATTTAGAAGAAGTTTACTTTATTTTAACATATTTTCTGTATTAAAAGTGACCTCAGTGTGACCCATCTCGTAAAAATCCGGTGATCGCAATACACATGGATGTCCTTAAAATAAACTATTATCTGATTGAACATGTTAAACACGTGCTCAATATCCACGTTGTGACAATCGTTAAGCTTCGGCTTCAAAACACGAACTTTAATTACCTGCCATATTTTCACAACAACACTGACCGATTGAAAAAAAAATGGACTATTATACAAAATTTATGCAAAAAAAATGATAAAATCGTGCGCAGAAGACTAAGTTTATGATGTTTGTCTGCATTGGTTCAAGAATTGGAATAACATTATTTTTCACCGGTCACTCGTTTCATTTGACTTTAAGATAAATCCTATTTAATGCATTATGACATATAAAAAATTTCAAAATGAGATTTTAAATCATTGCGATTATAACTACATGTATGTCACATTTTTTGCAATAATAAAAACCTAACAATAATTTCTGAATTTACATTTACCGTAACTACTATTAATACTTATTGAACTCTAACCTTAAACATTCCCTTTGTATCATCGTCTGCGTCAGGGAATATAGTATTGACATCATCATTCTCTGTGTCATCTGCTACATTCTCATCATCATCAGATGACGAAGGAGAAGATGATATTGAAGATGAAGATGTAGACAGCAGACTTTCTTTGTCATCTCCTGATTTTTTATCCTTGGATTTCATAGTTTTTAATGAGACAATAGAAGGTGGTTCTGGGAATGAAGGGTGTCTTCCTTTCTTTGTACTTGAGTTCACACCATCTGTATACAACATCAGGGACAGAACCTGAAATTAAGGAGATATATTTTAAGTGTTCACGCCATCTGTATACAACATCAGGGACAGAACCTGAAATTAAGGGGATATATTTTAAATGTAACAAAACATATATGATTATATACTGGCTTTACTAGCTCTCCAAAATTAATATCCATTCATTTGATGTGTTTGAGCTTTTGATTTTGTCCTTTCGTTTGATGTGTTTGAGCTTTTGAATTGTCAATTGATTAAGGACTTTCGGTTTTGAATTTTCCTCAGAGTTCAGTATTTTTGTGATTTACTTTTTATTAGATAAAAATAAATTTCAAAACTAATCACATATTTTTCCGCTGAAATTGTATGAAATCACACAAATTTAATCCTAGGAACTAAAAAATTTCTCCCCAACATGAAAGTTGACATTTTGTCCTTAAAATATGAATTGGTAGCATTTCTTTAGTAGTTTCTTCAAATTAAGGTGGTACCCAACACTTTCACTAAAATTAATTTGGCTCGATTAATTTTCATAAAATTTGAACAATGTATTTACTTTGATCCTCTAACAAAAACATAAAAATTTCAAAAATTTTGAACCAACCGTTTTGTCAGAAAAATTACACTGGTTACATAGCAGTTTGACAAGCACCAATTTTGATCATTGAGAAGCTTAACATTCCCTTTACAACACAATGTAGACATAGTGCAACACCATACAAGCAGAGATCTAGTCAAAATCAATCCAACTAAATCTGAAGCTGTTCTATACAATGCAAAAGGCTCAAACATATCAACATTGCAATTTGAAGACAATGACATCAATATAACCAATGAAACCAAACATCTAGGTATCAAAAGAAACGAGCAAAACCGTGCAAATATCTCAGAAAGAATAAGAACCGGAAGGGCAACAATATACAGCCTTCTTGGAGCTGGGTTACATGTCAGAAGGGGATTCTCACCAATGGTCGCATACAAGCTATGGAGAACATATGCAGTACCAAGAAGCATATACGGACTTGAGGTGATGAACCTACTTGCAAAAGAAAAGGATATGCTAGAACTGGCAGAGAGAAAAATCCTCCGACAAATTCAAGGACTTCCAAATAATACAGCAAATATGGCTGTATATACCCTGGTAGGAGCAGAACCTATTGCCATCACATTAGACAAAAATGTACTTACCCTCTTCATGAATATTGTTCGAAATTCAGGAACCATAGAATGTGAAATTCTGCGCCGACAAATAGCATTTTCAGACCTAAGAGGAAAAGACTTTATCAACAGAGTAGAAAAAACTCTATCAAAATACAATTTGAAATCTAGCAGCTACTACATAGAAAATCCACTGAATAAAATCGAATGGAAAAGACTAGTAGGAATAAAGATCAAGGAATACTGGAAAAATGAATGCCATAATGAAAAAATGGAAAAAACATCACTTAAATACATAGAGATACAGAACAATCCATTAAATGAAGCTCACAATATATGGAAAAGTGTAAAAAACAATAGTAAAGATGTAAAGGCAGGAGAAATAAAAGCAAGAATAAGTACTCAAACGTACATATTCCAAGCCAAAAGAGCTAAGTTCGATCCGAAAGTTAACCCGATGTGTACAATCTGTGAACAGGGAAATGAAGATCTAGAACATTTTATTCTACACTGCAAAGAATTAGAGCAAATAAGATCTAAATACTGCTCAAAAATTGAACTGACAATGGATGAAATTGATACCTCAACATACAAGAAGATCATACAACAAGGGAATTTACTGCAGCTCATAATGGACTGTACTAGCAAAGACATAAACTGTTACTCAACTGTGTATGAAAGCATTGAAACTCTGGCTAGAAATATGTGTTATGAGATGCACTTGCTGCGCACAAAAAGGATAAAAAACTTGATCACAAGTACAGTATAAGCAAACTTTTTAAAATAAAACAGTTCATTACTAATAGTATATCATCTTACTATTTTATGACTTATAAGTACATGTATTTAAAATAAATCTTCTCTTTTTAAAATTGTAAGATATCAGTTATAATTTAAAGAATAATGACAAGATCCCCATATAGTAAAATAAACTGTGAAGAAAATTTATGTATATATATTAGCTCAAAATTTTTCCAAACCCCTACCATTTTACATAAGTCTTATAAAATATAATTTTCATTATAGTTCCTGATGTATTTATAGCACTCTTAACTAATAATTATAAGTAATTTTAATTTGAGACCATTTTAATTCTTATTTGTAAATATATGCAGTTGTCTCTTAAAATTTTCTTACAACCCAGCACATATGAATTATTATATATCTTTTAAAACTTTATGATGACAATCCATTGAATTAATTATGATATTTATCATTTAGTGATTATTATAACCAAATTCAGTCATCTGTATATAATTATTTGTTTCCTTATGTTTTAAGGTGTACATAGTTGCTAAAACTATACCCTTTGGGTAGTGCTCCACAATTAATGGAGGAATATACAAGAAACTGAACTGAACTGAATTAAAACGTTTAGCTGACTTTACAGAGTTATCTCCCTGTACTGTTAGGTACCACCTTAATCTAAAATATTTTTGTAAGGAAATGAACAAACATTTGTTATAAATTGAGGTAAATGCATGAGGAGTCCACATAATAAAAAAATATTTGGAAAATTTAAATTCCAGGATGTGCATTTACTATAAAAATTTTGATACTATAATTTACCTCCAAATCTTTAATAAGCCACTGCTGACTGAAATCTGTTCCTTTACTTGATAAATACACCAGACACTGAATAAAACTGGCTTCAAAAAGTTCTGTAGCATAATAAGTCTGTCCTAACTTTTTTAAGTTGTTGCTAAGGACTTTAAGGCTTAGAGATAACACCCACACTGCCTCCACAGAAATATCTTCATCAGTCTTGATCTTAGCTGTAATACTTTTTACAGTTTGTATAAAAACACTAAAGTGATCTGTATCCCATACTTCTGTTACCATACTGAGGCAATCAATAAATTTATCATTTATCTGAAGGTAAATTAAAAAAGTTGAATTCTATTTGATTAAAACATATATTCTTGGACAGTTCAACATTTATTAAAAGACAACTAAATAAAGAGTCCAAGTATGCTGGAAAATCTTCTGAAACATAATTTTTTCAAAGCAAAATCTTATAACTGATCAAACCTAAATCATGTGTTCACCAGAAAAAGTTGCAACCTGCATTATAAAGTACATCTACCATAGTGGACCATGAAAATCTGAATTACTTCATGTAGAATTCATTAGTTTTCTGAGGACTTTATCAATATCTAATAAATTTCATTCATTTTTAAAGTATACTTATTTTGCAGTTTTTAAAATTTGACACAAAATTCTTGTATTTACAGCTTGACAGACTTGTCTGTCCTTCATCTATTTGAGTTTTACAGATATAAGGGTCAGCTGTTCACCAGCCAATCATCTTCTGTCATTACTTTCTTTCCCCTTTGAAATAAAATTTTAGCTCATTTATGACAGGGGAATTTTAGCGCCTATATTCTGAAATACTGCAGTGTTAGTAATAACAAACTTGAAAGGAGGAAAAGTTATCTGAATATGATAAGGGAGATACAAATGTAGGTTTAACTTACTGTATGTCTTTTCCTTGTTTTGATGTCGATGACTAGAGTTTGGTATTTATCAGGGAAATGTTTTAGGACCACACCCGTTTGCTCTGTTCCTATATGACTAAAGTGGACCAATGTTCCTATTGTAAGTACCTAAAAAATAACAAAAACAGATCAATGTTTTAGCACATCAATTTATCAGTGCTTGTATGTATAAAAAGTAAAATCACAAAAATACTGAACTCTGAGGAAAATTAAAAACAGAAAGTCCATAATCAAATGGCAAAATCAAAAGCTCAATTCATATCAAAGATAAATGATAAAGAAAAACAAGAATGTGTCCAAAGTACACAAATGCCCCATCCCAACTATCATTTTTTTATGTTCAATGGACCGTGAAAATGTGGAACAATCTCTAATTTGGCATTAAAATTAGAAAGATCATATCATAGGAAACATGTGTACTAAGTTTCAAGTTGATTGGACTTCAACTTCATCAAAAACTACCTCGACCAAAAACTTAAACCTGAAGCGGGCAGACGGACAGAATAACGAATGGACGAACAAACAAACGGACACACAGACCAGAAAACATAATGCCCATAAATGGGGCATAAAAATCAAATAAATCTATGGTATTGTCATGGGAATTAGGTTTACAGAGAATTCTAATATTTTTTGACTTTCAAAAGAGACAATACAAGAAAAATATTAGAATAAGAATTTGTAAGCACATCAATATACCTCAGGGAAGCCAGCCATTACAAACAGTGCAAATATAGACTGTAGATCTGGTTTGTCTGTCATAGATAACACACAGTGTGTGAGGTGTTGATGGATCACCATCTTCCACTCACTAGATATGTATAAACTCTGTAATATCCTGGCCACAGAACACGCCCATTCTAATCCCCATCTGTAATAAAAAATTGAAATATTGATGCAAAAATGGCAAAATATAGACCCTGTGTAAACAGCAAAGATTTCAATGTAAAAGAAGCTTTAGAGGTGAAGAAAAAAAGACACTAAAAAACAGTGTATCAAGAAGAAAAACTATTTTGGTTAATTCAAAGTTATCCGGCTTTTTAAGTTTTAGTTATTTCATACAATTCAATATAATTATCAAATTATGATCATGGTAGAGTACAATAATAACTTCATTCTCCATTTAAAACAGTCCTAGATATCCTTTAATAAAAGTTTAGTACATATTGGGTTAGTGTTTTCAATAGTATGTTTTTATATTGTAATTTGTAGTGCCAATATTTATACTAAAAGGCATCAGAAATGACAACTGAAATTCCACAAAGTTAGCACATCTTCACTTTTCATGTCACATTTAAGATGACCTTGGAGTCTTTGACTTGACCAGTCATTTAATTGTATCAACTTATAGTAATAAAAAACATATATCTGACTTACTTTTCTAAACAGTTTGCTCCAAAGGAGAAGAGATATTTGATTGACTTTTGACCTTCAACTTCACTGGTCCAATCCTTAGTAATGACTGCCTCATCTGCTACCTAGTGTAAATAGTCAACTATATTTTCAAGATCATGTCAGAGTATATAAATGCATCAAAAAATTAGAATAATAGTTCCTAAACAGTATAACCTCCCTTAGATTGTCATAGATCTGCATATTTCAAACTGTTTAAAAATAGATAAATATCTGTTAACCAAAATGCTTCATTTATGTTATTTTTTTTGAACATTGAATTGATTGATAATTTTATGATAAACACATGTTTTATGCAAAATTGTATATTTTACAACAAAAATCAAATTTACAGGCATGCAGATTTTTTACTTGAAATGAGTTTTTTTTCCATGTACTATCTTATGCTTAAGAAGGCATTATCCAAAAAGAAAATATCCACAAAGCCAGAAAATAAATACCTTAGGTGATGATTTCTTCAACAATGGACCTAACAATCCCATAGCTAGATGTTGTGTGTTGACTTCATGGCCACTCTCTCCCCTGTTATAAATCATAAATATTATAATATGAAAGTCTTCTCTCAACAATTGTTTGATAAAAATGAAGACATAGATATGTAAAAGACTTAAAACTTTGTTAAATTTTACAACATTGACTGTTAAGTGCATTACCAGAAATAAGTAAATTTCAATAGAATATAGTCGTTCTATAAAAAAATATTATTTGAAAATACAGAGAATTTTAACACAGGGTTAGTGGTTTTCAGGTATGTTGTTGAAATTCAAATCATAGTTAATAAATTGTAAATCAATTAAACTTCCCTTGCTCCTAAACAGTTAATATTTTATACTCACTTAGCTATTTTGAAGAGTAACTGTATAAACTCAACTGTTGAGAAATTAAACGTCACTCCTGGTAGTGTACTCTGGAATAATATAAAATGAAGGATTCAGATCACGATGATAGTATATATTCAATGTAATTAACAAAGTAAAACAAACATTTGTTGAAGACCAATTAGTGGATCGGGGAAAAGTTTATTTTCATCAATGTATTGGTACATTTTTACACATGAAGCAATATCTTTGAATTATATACCATTATATATATTTTTAAAACAACTTTATCTTTTTTCAAAATTTATGTTAAGACTTTTGAAACATTTATTATGATAATTAAATTCAAACAAATGTGAATACACACCTTTGAATCTGCTGGTATCATAGCTCCAAGTAATCCCATAACCCTCTCCTGGGAGTGAATTGCAAAAGCTTCTTCTTGTCTTTGTTCTAGTGACCTCCCTTCTTGTAAGATATCTTTACTTCCATCTAAAACAATAAACAAGTCATGTAAAGTTAAAACTACTATAACAAAACCAATACTTTCATATTGCAAAATGTCATTCCTTATTAAATTGTTACATAAAGCTCACTCAAAACTTAAAGCTAGAAATTAGTCATTCTATGTATATACCTCGTGCATAACTCTGATTCCTTGTTTCGGCTTTGACTGTACTTTTGGTCCTTTTGGGATATATAAGCTCTTAAAAGTTTGTATAAGGTTTTTAATTTTATTTCTAACTTGAGCAATCACCTAGGAGACAAAAATTGTCATAAAGAACTGTATGAAGAACATGAGATAAATTTCAAGGCAGTGAGTGCTCTTGCTAAAATATGCTTTCTAAAAGAGGAGAAAATATAAGGTCTTTGGAGGGGTCTTCTCTTAGGCTTTCAAAATATGAAATTAAAAAGAAAAAGGCAACGATGGATTCATTGAATACAACAAAAATGAAAGTTTTCAGCAAAAATCATCCTAATGCATCACGTCAAAAATATAATTGATGTAGCAAAGGAAATTTTAAATTGAATTTAGTTGTTACCTTCAGCATCATCTGGTACTTGTTGTAGACAGTGAGTGACAGCATCTATACACTGACTCTGTAACTGGGCTGCTAACTTGATATAATCTGGGTCAGGATACTGATTATTATTATGAATTATATCACCTGTAGCTAAAGCTTGTACTGTAAACAGCAGCCATACATGTTGGTGTATGTAGGCTTGTATCATAGAGTCAGAACTTTGGGATGTCTTTACTGAAACAGGAAGAATATTATGATCAGAAAAGAATTAAACATTAATTGAACTTACAGGCTCCTGACTTTGGACAGGTACATACATACATACCCTCCACTAACCTGGGACAGTGGCCATGTGTAACAGTACAACATAAGAACGAACTATCAAAATCAGTTGGAAAAGGCTTAACTCATGGATAGATACAAATACTACACAGAATGGACGTGACTTGGTACTTGGTACTTGTATATCCCAACAACAAAAAGCCATTAATTACAGATCTGAGAGAACTCACAGTTAATTACTGACAGCTATAGTTCAAAGCCACTAACTACATTGTACTAAAAAAACAACATGCATCTGTTAACGGGATTTAGACAATGTAGCGTAATAAGAAAAGGAAAATAATAGGCAAACTTAACTGTAAAGTATTTCAAATGAACACACAACCACAATCATGATGAATATCAAATCATTTAATTATACAATGTGGAAGCCTTTATACATGTATACATGTATTGCATTTTCAAAATCCTTGACTCAAAAATAAATATATTAACAAAGATACAGTGTGATTCCCAATAAAATCCAACTGTATCATAAGTGATATCACTTATGTTCTCCACTGATTTTAGCAGGGATAATGTTGCTAAATCTTTGGATTTCTGTTGAGTGTTGTGTTGACTGATGTTTATCTGTAATCTTCTTTTGGCCATAATTTTTACCATTAATATGGCTTTTGAAGAACCCTTTTTTTACAATAATTTTCTAACATTGTTACTTACATTTAATCATTGGAAACTTTGTTATATCATGATCAGTATTGTGTCTGAAATTAAAAATAAATATTTATCACCCAATTCCAAATAATGTGATTGTCTTCTATTGTCTTCAAAATTGCTTTTGACACAAATTAGGAAAATTTTATTTTATTTGAATTAGTAAAGCAAATATCTATACTCTTTCTTATAATTTGTATATCATAACATGTACAGTATACTGTAAATTCAGAAATTATTGAACACATTTATTAATGCATTTTTTAATGCGATTTTAATTTTTGCACTATTCCAGAAAATCCTGTTCATGTATTCATATCATAAATTTAAAATAAAAAGTACTAGTTCTATTTATTGCGATTATAACCATGTCACATTTTTTGCAATAATAAAAACAAATGAATAATTTCTGTATTTACAGTAGTAGGATATCGACAATGACACAACAAAATCAGAGTCAGACTAGATGTGTCAATGAGACACGAATGGCCCCGCCCCAAAAAGTTGAAAAATCTGCAATTTCAATATAAACACATGTGGACACAAACATGATGGTAGTCTCACATATCATAAATCAGCTCAAAATCTGGAGGGGAATAGAGAAAAAATCTGTATAACTGTGATTTTTCAATAATTTATCAAAGTCCAAAGCCCGTAACTTCGGCAAATATTAGTGGAGCAGAACGAAACTTAAACTTGATCTGTAACTCATCATGGTTAACTTACATACCAAAAATCAGCCCAATATCTGAGGGCATTTAGAAAAAAACTCTGTATAATGGTTTGTTGCGGAATGAAGGAATGATGGAATTATGGAATTTTGGAATGATGGAACTTCGGAATAATGGACAAGGGTAAAACTATATAGCACCGACAACTTCGTTGCGGGGCCATATAAAAAACAAGAATGTGTCCTAAGTACACGGATGCCCCATCTGCATTGTCATTTTCTATGTTCAGTGGACTGTGAAAATGGGATAAAATCTCTTATTTGGTATTAAAATTAGAAAGATCATATCATAGGGAACATGTTAACTAAGTTTCAAGTTGATCGGAACTTCAACTTCATCAAAAACTACCTCGACCAAAAACTTTAACCTGACAACAGACGGACAGACGGATGAATGTACGTACAGACGGATGAACGTACGTACAGACGGACGCACAGACCAGGAAACATAATGCCCATAAATGGGGCATAACAACTGTGAAAATAACCACTAAAATATACAAGTTTTATCTTTGAAATGCCCATATCTAAACTATATGATAATAAACCACTTGACAGTATCTTAGAAATGCATGATATGAATATTCTTGTACCACTTTTGTAGTCAATTGTTTGAGATATTATTTCAAAACTTTTCAATCTGATTATTATTGTATATGAATAGAATGACATAATCAAAACAAACTTACTCCTTTGGGTAAGATCCTTTGTTATGACAGCCAATACAAAGATCAAAATCTTCGCACTGGTTACAATGTATTCTGGTACCCACTATAAAGGCTTGGCACATGTTACACTTATATCTGTAATACAGTAATAATATTTTTAGTGCACTACATAAATATTTCATACAAATTCAATCCTTTATTTTTTTCAATGATGAAACTAGTTTCAATAAATTCAGGAACCTAAATATATGCTTTAGAGTTATTACATTAGCTGATATATATATAGGTGAAACAGTGATGATATTTTTCAAAATAAATGCTTGTACCTACTATATGTGATTATCAAAAAATAATTTACAATGTACCTCTTATTTCAAGAAACTGTACTAGAGTCAATTATCATCTAAAACCTCAACCTATAGCTATAAAGTATTATTTCAAAAACAACAAGATGATAATATTCTATTTTAGCTTGAAATCATTAAAAGATGTGGCAATTTTTGGCTGTTCCCATATTGATTTTTGCAAGGCATACTTTATTCTAGTGTTGTCAAATCATACAGTTTTGCCTAACCGGTTACATGGATAATCGTTCAACCGATTAAAAGGTTAACTGGCATAGTTTAAGTTGATATTTGAAGGCTTTATCTATAGTACCCTACAAATGTACGTTTTTAAAATACGGTGAATTGAAGTTTGTCCTTTGTCATTATAAGGCTTGTCTGTGAGGACTTCTGTGGAAGTTGGTTAAATATCCAATACCACCATATATAAATGGCGTTTGTAATAATGTCAGGTTGAAAAATAAAAAAAAATTCTTCATCTTGTAGAATTGAAATTTCTGAAACCGTTTTTTTTTCTTCATTTTCTCTCAGAAAAATAATGTGGGACGTTTTAATTTGAAATTATTCAGCCTGTTACACGTACCATCAAGTATACATTAATAACATTCAGGTTGAATTGCATTCACAATTTTTAAGTTGGTGTTTTGTTTAAAATATGAACTACGGTAGCCTTGTATCTTCAGATGTAGGCCTACGCAATATCAGATCAAAACTTATATAATGAAGAAAATCGTAAAATTTATTCTGATTACTGATCTTAAGCTACTGTTTAAAAACATGTAAAGTAATTATTTTTACTTAAGATCTTGCCCCTAGCTAATAGACAAGTTGTCCAAGTACTAATTGATTTAATATTTTTTTATGGATTAAAATTAGCAATCAATTTTACTGGACAATTGATCTGTCAAATTAATTACCAAGACGATAATTTTTAGATAGAACAAAATTTTTTAATGATTTCAATACACTTTTGAATCAAATCTTCTAAGATTGAAAAATAGTCCGGTTAAACTGTTAGCAATATTCGGTCCTTCCGATGGTTAACCAGTTAACTGTTGACAACACTACTTTGTTTGCTTAATTATATATAGAGGAGAGCTGCACTCAATTTTTTCAGAGTGGAAAATATGAGATTTTTTTCCCCCTTTTGCTGTAGAACACCCAATGACATATGAGGATAATCATTTTAACAGTTAAAAACCCAACCAGTACTTACACCAAATGGACAAATTCATGGTCATCACCATGGTCACCTTCTGGTTTTACTCCCCCAGCAAAACATGTGGCACAAAGATCCATATCACTACACTGTAAACATCTGTATCTTCTGCCAGGAAGGGTCACACCACAACCATCACAAGATATCTCCACCTCAAGTAGGTCACAAAACCGGGCAACAAACATCTGTACTTGCTATTAAGAAATATCATAAGCATAATTTTTTATTTAAAGAATTAAAATGTGTTTATGTATCTGCACTGATAATAACAAAGAAATTCATTTCTATAAATAGAGTACACTTTGAAGTTTGTTGAATGTAAATTGGCATTAAGGGAAATGAGGAGCAGACACATACTAGAATAAAAGCATGTAAGTTTTACAAATTGTGGGGCTTATCACATGCAATTCAAACTACATCTGCTCTGAATATAAAAAGGGAAAATAGACACGACAGTTTCTATTTGCTAATAATTTAATTTTGGATGTAAGGTGTCTTCTGATTGGCTGACATTATTTTGTTATGAGCCCATAGACATAATTTAGTCATGTGACCGTGACGTCATCATGGTTTTCTATGGTTTAAAATGGAATCTAGAATTAAATTATAAGAAATGACTGTAATATTTTTTCTGTCTATTCAAATAGCATAAAAAGTGTGGTGCACACTGTTAAATAACCCGCTACACGCATTATTCAGTGTGCACCAAATTTTTTATGTTATTTCTTCATAGACAGAAAAAATATTACAGTCATTCCTTAATTAAAATGAGTGGAAAAAACAAATTACCCTTTTTTCCTCTTTAAATTTTGGATCATCCACTTTGTTTTTCTCATACCACTCCTCAAAGCCAGACGAGCAGTCTTCAAACCACTTAATAAACTTCTCATACTCCTTTAACTGATTGTCCTCGTCCTGATGGTCTACCATACAATCCCTCATCTTTACTGTCTCTGTCAATATAAAATAAATAATATTAATCTTAACTATCAACCATATCTCTTTGAAAAAGTAATTGAAGTTAATAATAATCATGTCTGCACCCTACAAATGATTGTATCCAAATTTTGGGGCATAATAAGAACTAACAAGACATCATTCAAATCTTTACTCTCTGGTGATTACTTGAACAAAATATGTTCCAAATAATTACAAACAAGATTACAGATATTTTTTCCTATAAAAATGTGTGAGACTCAGAGTTTATCAAAGAAAGATGTGTTTCAACTTCCACCTGCCTTTTAAAATAACAAAAGCAGACATGAGAAAGTGTAACCAAAAAAGTACTCAGATAAAAAACCAAAACAACACCTTTACATCTTCATGTCATGGAAAAAAATCTGTGTGCAAGTTTGGTGGAATTCTATTAATAGACAATTTTTAAAGAAGTATAGTTTAACAAGATGTGTCATGAATGGTAATGCAGACAATTCTAGATGACCAACATGTTCCCATAAGCTGTTGTGCATGACAACAATTAACATATGCTACAAATAATAATTACTATTGAAGTTATTTGTCAACCATACCTTTAGCTACATCTAAGTACAGAGAGGGTAACTTGGTTTCAGTAACAAATGTCAGATCATAGGCCTACAAAAAAATTAAATAATCAGTAGTAAAACAAAACATATTATGCATGAACACTGGAACTGCAATAAAAACTGGAGTTAGCATGTTTTCATAACAATGGACATAACACCATAGAACTTCAGTAAAATGAATTTCTGTTCAATCAATTTACTACTAATTGAACAACGGTATGTCAGATTTCAGCAATATAAAAATTTAAGTGTACTGTGAAATTACGAAAAAAGTATGTAAGAACTATAGAAATAGAACTTCTTTTTCAATTATCTGATGTTATGATGCAAAATAGTATTTAAATCATTGGAAGATTTTTGCATAGGCTGTAGAAGAAGACGATATGAAATTATGGTTTCAAGATTTAATTTTCAAATGCGTTTTACATAAAGGAATTATAAATTTTATCTGATTGAGCCACCTACCTGCCATTCTATATCTAGGAGATGTAACAGACATGTCTGAATGAACTCATAAGCTGGCATAATCTTCCTGTAAATATAGGTTTAAAAACTGAATAATTCAAATCTTGTTTGCATATTGTATTTAACTGGAACTGTTATATTCTGTTAAGTTCAACCATACACCAGAGACTGTTCGTTTCTGACTTTTATGTGAAATGTGCACAATTTAAATGGTATTGAAAGCATAAGCATTATAATAAATCTGTATTACTGTGGATTCAGTATTATTTGTTGAATGACAATTTTCGTGGATTTTGTGGGTATAGGTGAACCTTGAAAATGAATTTTCACCGAATGACTAATTTCCTATATGCTTGCATGCAGACTTCTGCAAAAACACCAAATTAAATATCCACTAAGTTAACATATTAATTTTCCTTAATCCAGGAAAATTGGTACCCATGAAAATGAATGAATCCACAGTAACAAAAAATAAAGAATTAATAAAATTCAAAACTTTTAACAGTGAAAACACTTCTGGAGATACACATAGTCAGTAATCCAATTACTATTTCTAAGAAAATAAAATTCCCCCAAAACCCATGTATTAGTAACTCAAAAAACAAATGTTATGATACTTACTTGTCTAAGTCATGCTTGTGTAGATTATGGAAGGGTTCAGACAATCTTCTGATCAGCTGGTAATAAGCTTGTCTGACCTTAGCCTCTTGTTGTAAACCGCAACCATCTAAGCCATCAGCATAGTGTTTAGCAAAGCCATCTTGATAGGACAATAATTCTTGGAAGAATAGAACAGCTGGAATCTGAAAATAAATAAGTTTTCTATGGATATTAATTTGTTTTAAAGTATAGAAGTCTCCTGTTTTATGGATATTAATTTGTTTTAAAGTATAGAAGTCTCCTGTTTTAATAAGTAAGACACTCCGGAGTGCAGACAAAACAAGTGAAACTGCGAGCTACTGCTCACTGATGATACCCCCACCGCAAGTGGATAATATTAATAGTGTAAAAATATGCAAGTGTTCGGTAAACAGGAAGTTGTCGAGTGATGAATCTGAAAACGCATCACACGGTATAGCTGACTTATATAAATCCTGAAACCAAATTTCAGAAATCCTTGTATTGTAGTTCCTGAAAAAAATGTGACGAAAATTTTCAACTTGGCTATCATGTGTAAAATCAGACAAGTGTTCGGTAAACAGGAAGTTGTCGAGTGATGAATCTGAAAACGCATCACACGGTATGGCTGACATATATAAATGTTGATACCAAATTACAGAAAGGGTGGATGTGTAGTTCCTGAGAAAAATGTGACGAAAGTTTCATGGGACGGACTGACTGACGGACGGACGGACGGACTGATGGACGGACGGACGGACTGACAGACAGAGGTAAAACAGTATACTCCCCCTTTTTTAAAGCGGGGGTATAATTATGGCCTGATAAAAGTTGTTACCCATAGTCAAAGATTGAACTTGCAAGAAAGGTTGCAGTGTAGTAAAAGAAAAAAAAGTGTCTTCAATCAATAATCTTGAGAGTGGCCTTATCAGAGTAGTAATGTGTTGTATTTTCAGTCTTCAATTTGCTTCTTGATTCAATATGCTATGTTGTATTGTATTCATTGCCAACATACCTGAAAAATTCCATTTGAGACAGATAGACAGTGAATCCGGAGGAATTCTGCTGTAAAGGAATACACATCTGATACAGCCTTGGCATGGTTCACTCTCTCCTGAATCATTCTATTCACTCTGTAATATACACAAAATAAATGGCCATTTTATTTTTAACAAATATCTTCTATAAACATTATAGAGCTCAAAACAAAATTGGGGAGATGATAGATAAATATATAATCAGTATATTACTTTATAAGACTTTAAAAGGAAGCTTGCTTGACTAAATGGTGGTGTAACTGTAAATACATAATCAGCTCATTACCAGTACTGTATTAAAACATATAAAAACCTGTTACAAAATAAGTGGTAAATTTAACTTAAACTGAATGCAAACATTTACAATCATGTTTATCTTTTTATTGACAAGATTTTGTTTCTCTTTTACTTTATTTATATAAAAACAACTTTATAACAAACCTTTCTGTGGTCCATGCTGGATCCTGTACAAATTCTAACACCAGTCTAAAGGATGGGTATTTGTCTGTGACATCCAGCTTTAATATTAAAATATTACTTTAAATATGAATTAAAAAAAGATGAAATATACAATAGCACATCACAAGAGTAAACTATACAAAATCATAAACAAGTCAAAAAATTTTAAAGTGAAAAAAAAACCATTTACATATGAGAAAAGACAACCAATGATTAGGTTTCTGACTTGGGATATTTACATGTTTATATGAAGTAAAATAGTTCACTATGTCTACATTGAAAAACAGATATTTCCTTTACTCACCTTTAAATCTTTAGACTACTAATAATGAATGAATGAATTTTATTTCTCATTAACTACAAATTACAAAGTTACAGAGAATATATATGTATAAACAATTACATTTAATATTAAAGCACATGTGAACAATACAAACATAAACATTAAATTACAAACTAACCAGGAGGAGTGACCCTCACATTTATAATATTTATAAATCAACATAGTTTTTTAAGAACAATATAATTATTAGAGCTCATCAATTGTTGATATTTATAAATATTCGGACGAAGAGTACAATAGTGTGGTAACAACCTCAGTCTTTCTTGATGTAAAGCATTACATGACATAATATACTGATATTCATCACCTACGTCTCTTGATTCACAAAGATTGCACAACCTATCATTTCTTGATGTTATTCCACCCGTTAATGTATATTGAGAAATATTGAGGTAAATCATACCTTAATTTTTTCATTTTTCTTGTTAGAAAGTTTCTTCCACTGCTTTGCTGCTTTAGATCTCATCTGTTAATTCGAAACATATTCAGTCAGTGTTCACCATTCTTATAAAATTATTCCTCATGGATTCATTTCAAAACATCATTTACTTTAATAAATATATATTGAAAATTTCTTTAAACACAACTATTTGATTTGGCATTAAACATGAATTAACCTGTAATTTTTGTAACTAAAATTAATAAACCTTTAAAAAACAGAATATTTTTTTCAAAACACTTCAAACCGAGTAAAAACAAGTGAAACTGTGTGTTCCTGCTCACTAATGAAACATCCGCCCAAATATTTCGGTAAACAGGAACTTGTTGAGTGTTGAATCTGAAAACGCATCAGACAGTACTAGTATAGGTGACTTATATAACCCCTGAAACCAAATTTCAGAAATCCTTGTATTGTAGTTCCTGAAAATATTCATGGGACAGACTGATGGATGGATGGACAGACAGAGGTAAAACAGTATACCCCCACTTTTTCAAAGCGGGACTATAACTTACATGTGCATAGTAAATAATACAATAACCTAATAGTGCTATTAAAAGACGATTAATGCTATTACTCACCTCATTTTTTAACTGGATCTTTGTTAAACCAGCAAACTTCAACAGGTACATAGCCTTATCTTTACATACCAATGCTGCAAAAATATATATGCTTCTATGTAAATATTGTTTTTGCACTGTTTGGGTTAAATAGGTTGAGGGTTAAGTAAAAAAATTTTTGCTAATGTAAGGTGACAATTAGGGCTAAAAAGATATCAAAATATTCAAACAACCTTGATTTAAATTTTTTTTGAACTTATAAATGAAAGTGGAGATAAGTCATTTGAATGTAGGCAATTATTACAGCCGTCCATACTGCTACCTGGAACTCTACACTAAGTAAAAAATGTTTATTTAGGACAGTGTGCACCTTCAGACCTTTAAGAAACTACAAACATGATTTTTTTTTTCACTTATTTTCTTTTAAATGTTATCATTGGTCTAAACAATTACCAGGTTCCTCGTCATTTTCTTCTTCTTTTTCTGCTGCAGCTATTTTCTGTTTAAGTTGTAGCTATCAAAAGAAATTATAGCATGTAAAAGAAATTTTAGACACAGGGAAATCATTTCTGTTAATGCAAGCTTATGTTTGCCTATAATTCCTGGTACACAATACATAATAACTACGTTTCAAATGTCTGGGGAAATATTACATTTGTTCAAAAAGTATTTTTTAAATCATTGCTGAAAGATGAAAGACTAATGTACTTATGTTGTACTGTTATACCACTGTATGTATGTGCCTGTCCCAAGTCAGGAGCCTGTAATTCAGCGGTTGTTGTTTGTTTATGTGTTACATATTTGTTTTTCTTTCATTTTTTGTACATAAATTAATCCATTTATAGTTAGCTCGTTTGAATTGTTTTACTTTGTCATTTCGGGGCCTTATATGCAGTACTGGCTTTGCTCATAGTTGGAGGATGTACAGTGACCTATAGTTGTTAATTTCTGTGTTAATTTGGTCCCTTGTGTAGAGTTGTACATGTCTCATTGCAATTGGCAATCTTACCACATCTTCTTTTTTTTTTAGAATGAAAAAAATTGTTGAAGTGCTTATTACTATTTCTTTAAAATCACATTGTTGTAGATTAATTTTGTATATCTCTGCTTTCTGTATATTGCAACAAAATACATACCAATTGCATTCTGATGGACTCAGCTGTGGAATAAGCATGTAATATACCGTCTGATACACAATGGTCTCCAATGGATACAGCTGAAATTAAAATAAATCTAACTTAACTGTAAATGCACAATCATTAATAAAAAAAATATCCCCAACCAATACAGGTGAAATAAATAAGCAAAAAATATCCAAATGAACCATCTGAAACACAATAATCTCCAATGGATAACGGATTTATTATTGCAAAGTTAATCGAAAATGTATTTATAAACTTTCTCTAAGTTACTGACCTCATACTAAAATAATTCTAAAATGTTGCCCAGTCTTGTAAACTTACCAATATATTATTGTAATGTTTTCGCAGTTGTGTAACCAAGGTAACTAACTAGTATATTTTAGTATATCCTCTCTCTCTTGCTTGTTGTGTGACTATTGTAATTATTTGAAAGTATGTGCCTGTCCCAAGTCAGGAGCCTGTAATTCAGTGGTTGTCGTTTGTTTATGTGTAACATATTTGTTTTTCATGCTCTTATTTTGTACATCAATTAGGTCTTTAGTTTTCTTGTTTGAATTTTTTACCTTTACATTTCGGGCAATTTATAGCTGACTATGTGATATGGGCTTTGCTCATTGTTGAAGGTCGTATGGAGACCTATGGTTGTTATTTTCTGTGTCATTTGGTCTTTTTAATTATGAGAGTTGTTTCATCTTTTTTTTTTTATATATCAACAAAATATTTAATTAGATCATTAAAGTTGTTGAGCAGCCACTGTAACTTACCAATATATTTCTGTAAATCTTTTAATTGTTGTGTAACTATGATAACCTACCTATATATTTCTGTAAATCTTCTCTGAGTTGTTGTGTATGCCATATAAGGGAAGTAAACACTGCAATGACAGCATTCTCTATAGTTTCTCCTCCAACTTGTAGTCCTTTGTTATGGTCTCGACACCTATTTACAAATAATTATAATATAAGTGACTTTGCTATTCAATTTGTCAAGTTTTGAAATAAAAAGTAGGGTTTTTGAATATTCACAAAATAAGAATTACAACATAACACAGTAGATATCTGTCGTCTTAAGTCAGAATATGTCTTTGTTAACATCTTAATGTGTGTGTCCATTCAGGACAATTTATTCATAACTTGGCAGGATTAATGGGGGAAATTGGCAGAATATACCAAGGGGCATTGAAAAACCACAAATTAACAAAAAAAACACGGAAAAAACCTTGGTCAAAAAGAAAAAAATCAAAAGATTAACAACAGTACAAACAAAACTTGAGATACACAATCCCAACAATTAACTAGAGAGAACTCAGGTGCTTGGAAGTGTCACCAGTTCCTACTTCACTGTCATGTTATTGCTGTTAAATACAGTGATGAACCATACAAAGTGATTAAGCATCGCACAAGAGTGGAACTGTAATTGTCTACCTCACTAACCCTAAGACATTAGCAAATTTAGATATATATATAAAAAGTTTAAACCCGCTGGATATGTTTGCCCCTGTCCTAATTCAGGAACCTGATGTTCAGTAGTTGCTGTTTTGATGTGGTTCATAAGTGTTTCTAGTTTTTTGTATAGATTAGACTGTTGGTTTTCTCATTTGAATGGTTTCTCACAAGTCATTTTTTCTGGCCTTTTATAGCTTGCTGTTTGGTTCTTGCTGTTGTAGACCATACTTAAACCTATCATCATTTACTTTTACAAATTATGACTTGGATGGAGAGTTGCCTCATTGGCACTCATACCACATCTTTTTATATCTATACAAATTGTTAAATGGCTATTCAGATCTTAACATACCTTCAAGTAAATAAAATAGAATAACAGTTATATCTAATAGTGTACTTACTTTTCAATAAGCCTGAGTGGAGCCCCTTCTTTCCTGTCAATTACTTCCAACAGAAACTCTAACACACTTCCTGATGATTCTGCTTGCTGAAAAACATGGAAAAAATTTAAACATTTTTCATATTTTAGTTTTTATATTCACTAAAATATTGGCTGCCAAAATAATCACATTTTTGTCTGGTTAATATTACATGGATATCACTATTGATAAAGAAGAAAATTCATACATGATCAATAAATATGTCAGAATTTATGGAAATAATACCCTTATCAAAGGATCCATAGGATGTGCAGTACGAGGGATAAGGTCTGTCATATTTTTTTGTAAAATTATTTTTGGGCTTATTCAAGACATTGTTTTTTCATTTGAATATATTACATTTTGTCATGTCAGGGAATTTTTTAGCCTACTATATGGTATGGGTTTTGATCCTTGTTGAAGGCCATATGGTTACCTCTAGTTATACCTTCATCCTTTGGTCTTGTAGATAGCTGTTGGTTACCATATCACATTTTCTTAGTTTTATACATTTGTTATATACTTCTAAGCAAATAACTTACAAATTTTCCTGACAATGAGTGTTGAAGTTTTCCTATCATATATCCCCCTCTAAACAGAGTTGTCCAGAGTTCACTACGTAATACATCTTGTTCAGCAGTGTCCTCTGGGCCTATAGCCAAGGTCTTGACAGCCTCTGTAAAACAAAGAGTAATTAACATGAAACAAAGAAAAAAAAAGAATTTGTTGATGGGTATTTAGAAAAAAATTGTCATTTCCTGGGATCTTAAATTTTGTGTTTCATAGCTGTTGAAATTTTCCTTTTTCATTTCATTCCACATTAAATTGGGTGGTTTTTCGTTAAAATATGAACAAGTAAATGATATGGTTGATATGACTTGCATTTCATCCAATTATACAAGAATTCTGTAATTATCCTGAAGCTTAAAATGATTAGAAAATGTAGCTTATTAATAATGATGTAGTAATAAACACATTTCTAACTAACTAAACATAACTAGGAAAAGTAATAAATGATTAAATAAAATTTATAAAAAGTTAAAACAGCATCTTACGTGAGTTGGAAGCTAAGGTTGCTCCACACAGACGACCCATCAATTTTGTTAGACTAAGCTGTAAGTCAAAAGGCCATGATAAAGGTACATCAGGACTTCCTCTAGCTGTCACCTGTAACATAAAAACTATGTATCAAAGTAGATGTTGAGTAAAATTGTGTGGTTTTCTTTTATCTTTGGTTGACTGAAATCATGATTAAAAACAGGGATCTCCATGGCCTATTTAACGATGGCGCCCCGCCATTGTTCAAATGTCTTGCGCCATCGTCAAATGACTTGCGCCATCATTCAAATGTCTTGCCCCATCGTTAAATGACTTGCGCCATCGTTCAAAACTGTGATCGTTTTTTATAGCCTGACGCCATTTTTTTGTACCTGAGCTTGTACAGGTAGATCAACAAAGCAGACAGGAGAATATTATCTGAAGATAGACGATTCATTTGTCGAATTATTTAATTAACTTTCCGCAAATGCTTATGATAATTCAGATTAAATAAATAAATTAATAGTCCAGTTACAAAGTTTAGGAACAAGTAGAACACGTGCTTTTATTTTGACTTACGCAATCAGCATCCCCCTTTTTTAAGAAGTACAAAATAAGACGTAAAACAGTAATTATTATTTCATCACAAATAATTCGAGTACTGCTGTATTGTAACGATAATATAGAATTACTTTAAAAGTTAAAAAGTAAAAACTTTTAATATTTCCTGTAAATAAATATCATATCATAATTCCGAATTCATTTTGTAGTTTACAATCAAATTGATACATCCGCGTTTCCAGTTTCTATTCAGACTCGAAAGATGCATGTTGCATAGCGTCGATTTGCTAGATAAAGTCCTTTTAAAAACCTTTTCATTTGACAACGTTCGCTGCAAACCAGACATACCGGTAATGGGTTCATGAATTCTGAATTTGTCCGTGAAAAATAAGCTCCACATGAATTTTAACCCCCATAACAATTACCAAAAATAACAAGAAAACTACATTGGGACCTTCGTGATAGCTATTGGTCATTCTTGACTAAGGGCATGAGGGCTTAGCCTTTGAAGGGTTACAAACGGCAATTGTTGAAAATATATATACTTTTATATAGTATTTATAATGAAAATTCAAATAAATATAATTTAATTAAGCAATGAATTAGCATGTTCACCTATCCTTATGTGGAGGGATGAAATATTTTCGATCGCGCTACACTGTACGGCGTAGATACGGTTTATGATGGTGAAAGTTCCTCCATCGTTCAATTTTCATCCATGGAGATGCCTGAAAAATTTGATGATGATTATAATATTACAATTACTGATATATGTATTACGATAATAAAATTGACAAATCTGTAAAACTTGAAGCATGCTGAAGATGATTTTAGAAGAAAAAAAACCCAGCAAAAACACAATGAATAAATAAAATCATTGCAAAATAGTTTTATAAACCATTTGGTTTAACAGATGTCTTACTTTAAATTTATATCCCCATTCTGTATTACTGTTGTCAGAATGAAACAGGAAGTGAACATGTGGCCCTGTAAACTGGACTTGTCTAGGCCATTTGTTAGAGCCAACCCTCTGATCAAACTTCATCTGGTAACCAGTAGCATCGGTAAACATCAGGTAGTCATACCTATAGAATAAAAGATGGTCATTATTTCATGGCATACTATACAAATATCATTACATATAGGGGAGAACTTTCATGACTTTTTCTAGTTCATAATGGTTAACAAATTTTGACAAAACCCGTCTGTGATAAATTTTAACCCATGTCTACCTGGAATTACATAAACAGATTATATTATATTTTCCAGTATCATTTAGCATGAATATTACTGTTAATTACTGTAAATTACTATAAATTACTGTAAATCACTATAAATAACTATAAATTACTGCAAATTACTATAAATTACTATAATTTTGTTTTTGAAAAGTGGCATTTCTTTATGCTGAGTTCACACGTAATTCGAATTCGATTCGCATTAACTAATTCGAATTTGTTTAATACACATTCGAAACGTTTTACGTCCTAACATCAATTCTAATTCCAATTGCAATGCGCGTCAAATTCAAATTTACTGTCCAAACGACGTTTACTTTTAATTCGTATTAACTACAACGTATTTCTAATGCGAATTTACTAATTCGAATTAGTTAATTCAAATCAATTCGAATTAAAAAAGAAGAGTGTGTGAATGCGATTAGCGAATTTGATTCGCATTCGATTCGAATTCAATTCGAATTAAATGTCCGTGTGAACGAGGCATAAGTGTAAGTCAGTATTCTCCAAATTCAAATGAAAAGGGTTTTAAATGCTGATATTTAAAGTTGGTACTGGCAAAAACATAATTTTAAACAATATTTAGAGCGTAACATTATTTTACCTTCTTTCTGTTTCACATCTGGGATCAAAATCTATGATGAATCTGTTAGCTCCTGGACAACTGAATACCTGAAAACAAGAATAGTTATGAGTATACAGAACATTTTTATCTTCCCTTTGATAATAAGTTCCTCAAAGGTGTGAGACAAGTTCTATTACCTCAGAATCTACTTTTTCAAAAAATTAGCTTTCCTGAAATGTGTTCAAAGCTTTTTTAGCTTTTAAAATTTCAAAGCTTTATCTGTACATTATCAAAAAAAATATTTCTTATGTTCTGGTAGTGTGTTAACTATAAGGTATTTGTCTCCATTTCATACCTGCCAACTTTCACGATTTAGGCGTGTATTACACGATTTTGACCCTTTGTCACGATTGCACGATCGTGATCGTGAAAAACCCTCTAAAACACGATTTTGTGAAAATCTACACGAAAAATATGATGGTTCCCGATTTTGAACTGTGTCCAAGGACGACATTTGTGTTCAGCCAATCAAATTCTATGTTTCTGATGATCAAATTAATCAGCCAATCAAAACCGTTTTCTCTCAAGATAATTCTAACATCCTAGATTTTGAACTTGTGTTGATTTCCTCTGTTTTTTAAAATCGTGAACATGGCAAATGTTTTTTTTTACCTGCAAGGAGGTTCTTATACAGAATAAGAATAAAAGCATGGCTGATTGACAAACTACCATAAAGATAATAAATAGTTGTTTATTCACTAATTTATTGATATTACTTTTGCTGTAACAAATGATATGTATTTTTCACATGGACAAAACAAAAAACCCCACATGAGGAATCACTTAAATGAGGGACTTCCCTTAGTCAAGGGGGCATTTTACTTCTGTGAAAAATAAAAATGAAAAATGTAGATTTTTATTTAACTTAAAAATGGGAAATTCTGACATTATATTTAGAACTACATTTCTAAATGTAGGGTCCAATTATTTTGAAAAATAAAGAAGATATACATGATATATTAGGCCAAGAACATACCAAAATTCTTGGACATGTGTTGACCATATTATACCAGATAGATGACATGTGTTGACCATATTATACCAGATAGATGATATGTGTTGACCATATTATACCAGATAGATAATAAGATGTATAATTCTTTGGGAAAAGTTTCTTCAAATGATATGAATATTAGAATATGTGCTCATTTTTACTTAAAAAGTGGTTTTTAATGTCCTTACATTGAGGGGATACCCCTAGGTGTTGTTCCCAACCTGATAAAGGTCTTTCTTTGTGCATTATTTTAAATTAGAAAAGTCAACAATTATTTAATATCCTTACACATGAAAATTAATTCCTGGTCTTGTAGCTACATGTTCATCTTTTCTACTGATATATAATAACTAAAATCATGCAAATAAACTTTAGAAAAGGCATGTAAGCTCATCTTACAAATATGACACTTTTTCTAGACCACAAAACAGCACACGCAAAATAGTCGTCGCAAAGAATTGTAACATTTGAAATTGTTGTCGCGCACTAAAACCCCCATGGGCACTTTCAAAACTTGGCAGGTATGCCATTTCCCATGCCCTGAATTATCAAATACCCTAGAAACATACCTGTGTTTCATGTTCGTTGTTATGGTAACTGTGTGATGACTCCACTTCCCATGTCCTTAGTACAATGTCATCTGTCTGAACAGTTGACCAATGGTCACTTGTTATCTATAAAAAAATTAATATAATATTGATGTAAAATTATAAATAGTGTAGATAAGTAATAGAAATAAAAAAATATATAATTTAAGGGTCAGGATTTATACTTGAAGAAATGAAATACAGAATATCTTATTTTGCCCCACATGTATACATTTTAAGAATTTAACCCTATTTATTAGTTTTCCTGTCTATTAGAATTTAACAGAGAAAATTTCTTTCTTTTAATGAAAGTTACTTCCAAAAAAACCTAGAGGCTCTAAAGAGCCTGTGTCGCTCACCTTGGTCTATGTGCATATATTAAACAAAGGACACCAATGGATTCATGACAAAATTGTGTTTTGGTGATGGTGATGTGTTGGTAGATCTGACTTTTACTGAACATTCTTGCTACTTACAATTTTCTCTATACATAGACTTGACCCTTTAGATACATAGGAAAATATTTTGTAAAAATTTACAAAAATTTACAAAATTAATGAATATTGTTAAAAATTGACTATAAAGGGCAATAACTCCTTAAGGGGTCAACTGACCATTGTGGTCACATTGACTTATTATTAGATCTTACTTTGCTGAAAATTATTGCTGTTTACAGTTTGTCTCTATCTATAATAGTATTCAAGATAATAACCAAAAACCGAAAATTTCTTTAAAAATTACCAACTAGAGGGCAGCAACCCAACAACCAGTTGTCCAATTCATCTAAAAATTTCATAGCAGATACATATTGATCTGATAAACAAATTAACCCCTGTCAGATTTGCTCTAAATGCTTTGGGTTCAGAGTTATAAGCCAAAATCTACATTTTACCCCTATGTTCTTTTTTTAGCCATGGTGGCCATCTTAATTGGTTGGCTGGGTCACCACACACATATTTTAAACTAGATACCCTATTAATGATTGTGGATAAATTTAGTTAAATTTGACCCAGTAGTTTCAGAGGAGAAGATTTTTGTAAAAGATTACAAAAATTAACGAAAAAATTGTAAAAAATGACTATAAAGGGCATTAACTCCTTAAGGGGTCAACTAACCATTTTGGTCATGTTGACCTTTTTGTAGATCTTACTTTGCTGAACATTATTGCTGTTTACAGTTTATCTCTATCTATAATGATATTCAAGATAATAACAAAAACGGCAAATTTTCCTTAAAATTACCAATTCAGGGGCAGCAAACCAACAACCGGTTGTCCGATTCATCTGAAAATTCCAGGACAGATAGATCTTGACCTGATAAACAATTTTACCCCCAACAGATTTGCTCTAAATGCTTTGGTTTCAGAGTTATAAGCCAAAAACTACATATTACCCCTATGTTCTATTTTTAGCCATGGTGGCCATCTTGGTTGTTTGGCCGGGTCACCGGACATATATTTTAAACTAGATAACCCAATGATGATTGTGGTCAAGTTTGGTTAAATTTGGCCCATTAGTTTCAGAGGAGAAGATTTTTGTAAAAGTTAACGACGACGAAGGACAACGGACGACAAGTGATGAGAAAAGCTCACTTGGCCCAAATGAGCTAAAAATGGGTTACCATTGAATGATTTCAACAACCAAAATAAATTACAACAGACGTCCTTGTTTGGGATATTACCTTTATTCTTTCATTAAAGCATTGTAGCTTACCTGTGGGGTCACCAGTCTAGTTTAGAGAAATTAGACTCTATATTGGCTGAAGATGAGATTTTTTTAATTTGACTGCAAGGAGAAAGAACCAAAAAATGACTAAAATGAAACATATTTTTTCAGAAATAAGTACAATGACTTACATTTGGAAATATTTCAGGAAGCATTTTAGCAAGGTCATTGAGGTCAAGGACAAGATGTTGGAAACTGTGTATTAACACCACTCTAGCTGTTGATCCACAATAATCACAGATATAGGTCAGCATCATTATCTGTAATCACAAAGTCAACAATAACAAAAACACAAACAGGAATCAGTAATATAACAAACTTTGGTCAGGGCTCACAACAAAAATTACATATTCAATTTGAGACAGTCAAATATGGAAAGTACTTTCCTATAGTAAAAAAAGAACCTTATAAAACAATACAATTATCTCCTAACTTTAACATGAAGAACTTAACATTGGTTGATATACTTTTTTTTAAATAACATCCAGCTTTCAGCCTTCTAATTATCAGTCAACCCAAGTAATTTTGCAACATATACATGTTTTTAATCCTGTACAGACCTGTAGTCAGATCCTGTAATTCAGTGGTTGTCAATTGTTTCTGAATTTCATATTCGTTTTTTCATTTATTTTGAACATTAATCAGGCCATTATTTCTCTTGATTAAATTGTTTTACATTTGTCATTTCAGGGCCTTTTATAGCTTGCTGTGCTGTATGGGTTTTGTATGTTGTTGGAAGGCATTAGCTATGGTTGCTATCTTCATTTCATTTTGTGAGGAGAAGCTATAATGCCACATTCTCTTATTTTTATAAGTTTAAACATACATTAATTTAAGTATGTCTTACCAACTGTCTGATAATGTTTCCAAGGAAGGAAGAGTTAGGAATCTTGAAAAACTCCATCTGAAAATAAAATTGAACTATTGATTATACATAGTTTGAAGGTATACATTTGTATTGCAGACCCTAACACTTTACAAAAAAAAAAAAAAATAAGATGCAAAGAATGGTGACAGAAAGCAAAAAGATATTTTATACAGCTCTAGATAAAGTTTAAGCAACTTATTGTAAGAAAACTGGTTTAACAAATGTATGATTGTAAATGATATAGAACCTACAGACTTAGTCACAGGTATAAAGACAAACATTTATATTATTGCTATTTTTTTTAATTTTACTTTAATCTTACTGAATGATAATTTCCTTTCACAGCAAAGAAGAGTAAAAGAAAAATTATAGCTAGAAACTAAGGGTGCACATGCAGTTTTCGATGTCATTGTAGGTAAAATAGCGATAAACAGATTATCATTGGTAATACTGGCTCAAGCAAGAAAATCAAACTTATTGAGATGACCAAAAATAATCTTTATTCTTTTACTTGATACATGAGGTTAACTAGCTACCAGTTTCTCCTTTGACTGTTTTAACAACAGTTTACAAGCATTTGTTATCTACCTACCAGTTTCTCCTTTGACTGTTTTAACAACAGTTTACAAGCATTTGTTATCTACCTACCAGTTTCTCCTTTGACTGTTTTAACAACAGTTTACAAGCATTTGTTATCTACCTACCAGTTTCTCCTTTGACTGTTTTAACAACAGTTTACAAGCATTTGTTATCTACCTACCAGTTTCTCCTTTGACTGTTTTAACAACAGTTTACAAGCATTTGTTATCTACCTACCAGTTTCTCCTTTGACTGTTTTAACAACAGTTTACAAGCATTTGTTAACTAGCTACCAGTTTCTCCTTTGACTGTTTTAACAACAGTTTACAAGCATTTGTTATCTACCTACCAGTTTCTCCTTTGACTGTTTTAACAACAGTTTACAAGCATTTGTTATCTACCTACCAGTTTCTCCTTTGACTGTTTTGACGACAGTTTACAAGCATTTGTTATCTACCTACCAGTTTCTCCTTTGACTGTTTTAACAACAGTTTACAAGCATTTGTTATCTACCTACCAGTTTCTCCTTTGACTGTTTTAACAACAGTTTACAAGCATTTGTTATCTACCTACCAGTTTCTCCTTTGACTGTTTTGACGACAGTTTACAAGCATTTGTTATCTACCTACCAGTTTCTCCTTTGACTGTTTTAACAACAGTTTACAAGCATTTGTTATCTACCTACCAGTTTCTCCTTTGACTGTTTTAACAACAGTTTACAAGCATTTGTTAACTAGCTACCAGTTTCTCCTTTGACTGTTTTAACAACAGTTTACAAGCATTTGTTATCTACCTACCAGTTTCTCCTTTGACTGTTTTAACAACAGTTTACAAGCATTTGTTATCTACCTACCAGTTTCTCCTTTGACTGTTTTAACAACAGTTTACAAGCATTTGTTATCTACCTACCAGTTTCTCCTTTGACTGTTTTGACGACAGTTTACAAGCATTTGTTATCTACCTACCAGTTTCTCCTTTGACTGTTTTGACGACAGTTTACAAGCATTTGTTATCTACCTACCAGTTTCTCCTTTGACTGTTTTAACAACAGTTTACAAGCATTTGTTATCTACCTACCAGTTTCTCCTTTGACTGTTTTGACGACAGTTTACAAGCATTTGTTATCTACCTACCAGTTTCTCCTTTGACTGTTTTGACGACAGTTTACAAGCATTTGTTATCTACCTACCAGTTTCTCCTTTGACTGTTTTGACGACAGTTTACAAGCATTTGTTATCTACCTACCAGTTTCTCCTTTGACTGTTTTGACGACAGTTTACAAGCATTTGTTATCTACCTACCAGTTTCTCCTTTGACTGTTTTGACAACAGTTTACAAGCATTTGTTATCTACCTACCAGTTTCTCCTTTGACTGTTTTAACAACAGCTTACAAGCATTTGTTATCTACCTACCAGCTTCTCCTTTGACTGTTTTAACAACAGTTTACAAGCATTTGTTCCTTTCTTAGCAACAGACATGGCATCTACAAAATCAAATAATTCAAAATATTTATATCAGCAACTTTCATTTTTAAAACATGCAAAATTCTGTTTCACAAAAGTAAAAGTGAAACTGAGAAGTTGAATAAAAATCCAATAATGCCATCAAATAATCAGCCATAAAAAGTTTGCTATAAAACAAACAACCATGCAACAAGTAATGAATTCCTATGAACCAATGCACAGTAAAAAATTGATTTGATTTTTTGTGTTATGCCACCTTTAAGCACTGCTTTAGGCTATTTTGTGGCGGCCAGTTTTTTATTGGTGGAGGAAGATAGAGAGCCAGGAGAAAACCACTGACCTTCAATAGTAAAACTGACAATCCTAGTCAATTAAGATTGTGGAGTCAAGTGTACCTGCTTGATCGGGGTTCGAACTCACAACCTCAGTGTTGACTGGCTAATGATTATAGTATAGTAACTACTTAGGCCACTCAGCCACCAAGGCCAATGCACTGTTAATAAGACTTACACTGGTAGGCTATTTCTATGTCTGACATTACTCTGTAAATAGTACTTACACTGGTATGCTATTTCTATGACTTTTTCTTTCTGTAGGTCTGTTCGAGTCTCTTCCTCTAACATATGTGACCAGCACCATGACAATAGACTGGTCTGTAATGAACATACCAGCTCCAGGAGGTGTATAACTTGTTCGTGACACTCCCCTGTATCTAAGGTATCCGTAAACTCATGGTAGGTCACAGACAGCATGGTCTCCATTATATCTAACACAGCCTGAGAGTTGTAGTCCTGAAAAATATATATGTAAATAGAGCTCTATAACTCTTGTTCTTGTTGCTTTATCTTAATATTTTAAAGGGTTATTTTTATTTTAAGAATTATGTTGTGATGGCATATCAATTTCTGATTCAATTTATTTATATTTTTTACAAACTAAAGACATGAGTGATGTTGTACAAGTATGTTGAACTTCTCTTTAGGATGTCTTTTAGCTATTTGTGGCATTTAGTTGCCACTAATTGACAAATACCTCACATATGACTTCCTCCATATACATGTAGTTAACATAAGTTAAATTATTGCCCTTAAATTCAGGTTTTAATTCTCAATTAAGACCTTTCTGGCGTTACTCTATTATTATACACAGGTGATATGAAGATCTTTATTATTCATTTTAATCAATAAGATCTTGCTGAGATGATGTATAATTATCCTCTTTGAAGTATCACTATACTTTTAAGATATTTACATCATGTCAAAGTTTCTTTTTTATTCATTGCCTCTTTGAATGAAAGTAAATTGTTGCCTCTTTGAATAAGAGTAAATACCCAAAGTTCAAAATACCTGTGAAATATGGACAAAGTGAAGTACAGTGAAACCTGACTAAACCGAACCCTTTCGGGACTTGAGATTTTGTTCGGTTTTGGCAGGTATTTGGTTTCATCAGGTTCACAATGCATAAAATGTGATATGATTGGTCTTCAGAACAAGTTTGGATTAGACAGGTTTCCGGTTTATTCAGGGTTCGGTTTAATCAGGTTTCACTGTACAAGTATTTTACCTCTTTGACATGGTTTGGAAGTTCCAACAATCCACTGGGATCTACAGAGCTGAAGAATCTACACAATGACTGGAATACTAACATCACAGATGGAGACTTGGACAAATTCTGTAAAGATCAAACATAACTTTACTGATCTAAAATATAAAATGGCGGAAAGGACTAACTCAGAAATTGTGTTGCATTATGGTTCATTCTTTTTAATGTTCTGATTGATCCACACTTTTTTACAACATAACTAATGAGGATGTAAGTTGAATTCTGAATTAGTGTAAAAAGTTATTTGTTAACTAGAAGTCTTAACAAATATTAGTTTTACTAGCAATAACTATTTAAAGAAATAACTTCTGAATTTACACCTACATCATTGACTGCTTACCTCTTCTGGACTTCAAAAAAATGTATGAGAAGAAACAAAATCAATCTTGTTTTACATCAAAATCAAAACAAAAAGTTTGGATAGGTTTTCAAAGGTTGTTTAAAGTCATGGGAGAGAAAAAGACAGATAATTACATAAAACAGAACATAAAAAATACAAGTCGAAATTAGAACTGTATAAAGTTACCTCAACATGGTGCATCATTGAAAATAGCTGTTTTCTTCTGGCATCTTTGTCTGGGAAAAACATGGCTGCACCTGAATAAAACATTCATCTTCAAAGTTTTAAATATAACCATTAAAATTGAGAATGGAAATGGGGAATGTGTCAAAGAGACAACAACCCGACCAAATAAAAAACAACAGCAGAGGGTCACCAACAGGTCTTCAATGTAGCGAGAAATTCCCGCACCCGGAGGCGTCCTTCAGCTGGCCCCTAAACAAATATATACTAGTCCAGTGATAATGAACGCCATACTAATTTCCAAATTGTACACAAGAAACTAAAATTAAAATAATACAAGACTAACAAAGGCCAGAGGCTCCTGACTTGGGACAGGCGCAAAAATGCGGCGGGGTTAAACATGTTTGTGAGATCTCAACCCTCCCCCTATACCTCTAACCAATGTAGAAAAGTAAACGCATAACAATACGCACATTAAAATTCAGTTCAAGAGAAGTCCGAGTCTGATGTTGCTTGGTTGGCAATTAGATCTTTCATTTTTATCTTATTAAAATCAATTTAAATTAATAAGCAGACAATTTATAATCAATAAAACTTGAAGAGAGTAAAAATTCTCAAAAATGAAAGGGTGATATTTCCAGCACGAATCAAAGTTTGTGTGATTTGCTGTTATTGTAAATCTACCATTAGGATGGCAAAGACTTCCAAGATTTGAGCTCTATTTAGTGTTGTATGTATTCTTAATAGGTTGCTTACCTTCTACAATCAACTGTTTACATAGTCTGTATTTCTTACTAGTCTTTACTACTGCAGAGTCATCTATTACTTTACAGAAATGTTCAAACATCTCCTCTGAACATTTCTGTAAGAAAAATATAGAAAAATTACTATTTAAATGATTGTTGATAATAAAACAAATTATAAATGCTTTATGTGTATTTTCATTAAAAAATAATCCATGTCAGAACCTTTCTGATGTTAAAAATTCATAAGAATCATGAAAAATGAACAAAAAACCAATAGATGCACAAGGAGCAGAGCAGAAATAAAGTATCCTACCATAACAATAAATTTTCAGACATTATATCTTTACCTTTTTCTCTCCCTCTGGAGCAGACGACACTGGCAGAAGACAATACATCAACTGTAACATCAAAATAGCACAACTCTGCCATTTCTCTTGATCACTGTAAAATATGGATGAAATATGAAGTGCTAATTTATATCAAAACAGTAAGACATCTTTTTTTAACAAATTAATACCCCTTCACGAAAAATCGGGAGGACTGTCTTTATCTGTTTTATTGTATAATTATCATTGAGTGTATCTTGTTTTCATGGTAACTTACTTATCTCTGAAAGCAGTATATAACTCCCACAGTGTATCTATAGGTGTATCTCCAAACTCCAAGTAATCTGACTTTCCTGAGGAAATACCTTTCTTCACCTAAAAATAACAATAGGAGCCTTAACATAGAATTGTCAATATTTTGAGTTAGAGCTGGAAGACTTTTCTACACTTTTGATATTACTTTTCGTAATAGTAGTACACTACACTGTGAAAATCTATTTGAGATAGAGCAGATGCAATTTTAAAAAATAAATTTTAATTTATTGTCTAAAAGAAATGCACTACGAAATAACTGTGTTCTCGGGCCAGTGACTTTTAGTTGCTACTTCTACCTCATTTGGTTTTTGTTGGAGAAATGCCTCATTATCAATCACACCATATCTTCATTTTTTTTTACAGAAAAATGAAAAGCCTTAAAATTTCTATGATTGTTTAGTCTAAACTCTAAAAAAATTCTATTCTTTATCACCTACGGTATATGCCCATTTCTCTAGTTTTACGTTTTAAAAATCTTTGATATTTTAATTGTGTAGCAATAAGCATACTAATTTGACAAGATTTGTCCAACAAATTTCAGATCAGCCCTAAAATGTAAGTACACTTAAGTGTCCATTAATAGAATTAAAAACAAGCAAAAACAGAAGTTTATACTTTACAGCACTAGTTTTTGGTTTGTATCTTTTAACAAATACTAGCATTCTACAAATCATAGTCAATTCATATCAAAACATGTTGCTACTCTCTAACCAACAAACAAACCTGATCTTGTGCTAGATCAACTATGAACTCTAATACATGCTGTATAATCTCTAAACTGTTACAGTTTGGTTTCTTGTCAGGGTTTGGAGGATGCTTCACCTGCAAAATTGTGAAATTTCTATTATGATAGATTAATATAATATGAAGATTAAGAGATAAAATTTTCATAAGGGTCAATAAATTTCATCATCTTCAAAAGCAGTAATTGTTAAGGGACATAAGAGAAAAAAAGCATTTGTAGTCACTTTTCCCCTGTAGTAACTATTTTACGAAATTTTCCTTTAATTTTAATGACTGATAATTTCTTTTCTCAGCACAGTAGAGTGATATGAAAAGCTATTGCTAGAAACTAAGGACACATATGCCTGTTGTTAATGAAATTAACAATGTCGTCATAGGTAAAATAGCGAAAAACAGACTTTCATTGGTTATCTCAACTGCATTGCTTTTCTCACTTACGCCATACAGGCTCAAGCCAGAAAATTAACTATAATCTATAATTATATGAGATTCATAAAATTTTGATCTGCCATTAGACTTTTCAATATATCTTGTCACAAGGATTCTGAAAAAGTTGACTATCTGTATGGAAAGTAGGCATGCACTTGACTGCTATAAAAACTTACAGACACTTCCTCATCTATTAAGACTTGTTTTCTAGGAAAGCCATAAAACCTGACCCCAGCTACTGACAACTTAGTTTCCTTCTCTTGTCTTGGTTCTAACAGCTTTATCAAGATATACTAAAACATTTATAAAATACAAAAGTCAATTTATGACATTTCATACATATAGTAATGATATTGAAAATTAGACTCCAGGAAATTATATTTTTTTAAATTAACAAGGCTAAAGCTCTTAAAATTCTACTAGTATTCTGATTGCAATATATATCAAATCAATGTATTGAAAAATTAGAAAAAAAAACAGCAGAAAACTTTGAAGTGGATTGCAAGAGACAAGAAATTTTAGTGGAAACATTTTTATGTTGTATAGTATATTATAAAAATCCTACTATGAATATGTGTCTTTAATAGACATGTGCAGATCTAGACTTACCTGGCCAACTGGATGCCAAGTAACAGGGATGTCTATTTCATTGCTGCAATGAGGAAAATGTCAATAAAAATACACAAACCAACTACGTGTACCAGTAAATTGGTATTTTTAACTGTTTCAATCAATGTGAACATTCTTTTGTGGTGGTTATGTATACATTCAATAATTGATTTTTTTTATATGAATTAAAGTTTTTCTCTCAATATTGCAAAAAATAAAATCGCATTTTAGTCCAAAATGACAAAATCGTAATAATAAATGCATGCGATAATTTCTGAATTTACAGTAGATATCTGTCTATTGTTGAAGTCTGCATGTTGCCCTCTGAATTTGGTATGTTATTTTTGATTGATTGGTGTTTAATGTATTTTGTGGCTGTGGAGGATGTGTAAGTGCTCAGAGATGTTATTTCTTTTGTTGATTTGATTTGATTTTTTTGGTGATTTAACGCCACTTTTAAGCACAGCTTTTAGGCTATTCCATGGGGGCCAGTTTTTATTAGTGGAGGAAGCCTGAGTGCCTGGAGAAAACAACCGACCTTCGGTAGGAAAACTGACAATCCTAGTTAATTAAGATTGGAGTTCAGTGGACCCGCATGAGTGGGGTTCGAACTCACAACCTCAGTGTTGACTGGCTAGTGATTACAGTAGTAACTACTTAGATCACTCGGCCAACAAGGCCCCCCCCCCCCCCCCTTTTCTTTTTTGTTGCTGTTGAAGGATGGCTCATTAACAAACAAAAAACAGATAATTTTATTCAAATGTACTTCAAGTTAACTGTTGATATTACGTCCATTCTAAATAAAACATTTGATTCCTAACTGATATCTTACCAATCATCTTCAAATGTAAAATAAGCCACAGGATTGTCTGGTTTACCTGCTATTCCAGCTCCTCTGTAAAATAAGTGCAAAATAAAAAAAATGATTGTAAAACTAGAACATTAACTTGCTATGTGCAATTATAAAATAAACAAGTTGAGATATTTCTATATAAATTTTTTCAGAAAAAGTGAAAAGGCATTCTGTATCCTAAAGAAACAAAAGCAAGGATGCAAAACCCAATAATGAACATATTCAGGAGCCTAGAAAGTAAAAACTAAATTATTTGTTTTACAAATACCAAAACACATTAGTGATATTCAATAATAAAATCATAGTTGTACAGCTTCCTTTTTGAGATTTTATTGACAAAGATTAGGACCAACCTGACTTGTACACTAAAATCATACTCCATTTTGCCCCAGTCATCATAACTCTCAAATCTTTTGGCATGTTCTTCCATATTGAATTTCTCAGTGCTGAAGAAAGTATTTGTAAAAATAAAATTAATCATGAAACAATTATTTAAATTCAACTTCAAGGCTATTTAATTCTATTTAAATACTTACATTAGATGTATGTTTCATTATAATATGTAATTCTGATTGGCTACACTGCAACCTCGCGTTATTCCTTAATCAACTGCATTACACAATAAAATGTATCATTCATGATGACACAAGGTCCCACAATAAAGTGCACAGGTAAATTAAATAACAATTTGATAAAAATCATGTTTTCATGATCATAGCTAAACATGTAATCATAAGTATTGAATGCTTCTTTTTGTAACTTCATAGGGTTGTAAAAGCGCTGACCGTGCACATTTTTAAAATGAAGTGCATAATACAAAATGTACTTTTGTCAATGCTTTTACACCCCAATGAAGTTACAAAAAGAAGCATTCAATCTTAAATAAATACTATGTTAAGTTTCCATAGAAACTCATATCAAAATGTTTTTCTTTGATCTTTTATATTTCATTTTATTCTGCTTGTAAACTGTCTGGATATCTATACAATGCCTTGTGACAAAAAATAATCTTACTACATCTCTGTCTTTATATCATATAAATCTCTAATGAAGGCTGGTTGAATCAAAGTACTTATTAAAAAAAAATCTGTTGAAATATAAATAACTCCATTCATAAAACTACCTTTTTGTGAGCTAGTCATAAAAATTGAAAAGTACAATTTATACAAAATTAAGTAATGTACCTGTCCCTATAAACAAATAAAAGTCCTCTTCTAACTCCCTTACTGCCTTGTGCATTCTGAAAATAATAAATAGCATAAAGATTTATAAAAAAAAGATAATTCTACTTTAATACCTATAATATGAGAATGCAGTTTTTTCTGCACAACTAGGCTATATTTTTTTTCAAAATAAGTTGTAAGCCTAGACTTATGGTAGTCCAAATTGATCCATCTAATCCTTTTTCCCCTGATCAAATATATGTGACTGTATACATTATTTCAGACAAAACAGTGTTTTTTATTATAAAGATTTTTAAAGGTTAAATATATGACCTGTATTTGAATTCTTACAGAAAATAATTTTGTCTGTGTTTAAAAGCTTGTGACTTGGGGTGAAGACTGATTATGTTGATACAAGAAAACACTGAACATGTCCAAATGATTCTCAAACTTTAATAATTGATTTTGGAGATATTTCTCTAAGTAAAGAATTAAATAACAACTAACATTTATGGTTTTCATTATTCTGTAAACAAACTTATTTTCGCTGAGAATATAAAAAAGAAGATGTGGTATGATTGCCAATGAGACAACTATCCACAAAAGACCAAAATGACACAGACATTAACAACTATAGGTCACTGTACAGCCTTCAACAATGAGCAAAGCCCATACTGCATAGTGAGCTATAAAAGGCCCCGATAAGACAATGTAAAACAATTCAAATGAGATACTTTATTTTGTGTTTTACACTTTCAAGTCAACTTTGCAGCTATCTTTATTTACTTGATGTAGTTTATTAATTAAAGATCCAAGTTTTACATATTCACAATGATTTATACAGTATTTGCATTATTTTTCTACTCCTAAAAGTCGCGAAAAATAGATCGCTCACAAAAATAAGTTGGTTTACAGTAATTCTATTTTATTTATACCTTCAGTCTGATCCTAGTTATCTGTATAAACTCTGTACTTTTAAAGATAATATTACACTTTGTTTTTCCATCCTCTGTTGTATAAAATGCTAAAATAAAAACAAACAAGTGATAAAAAAGTTGTCATTTTCTCTGTTACAGTTTTATTTTGAAAATAGTCTGTGTCTTTTTTAATGCATTCAAAATTGTTTCAAGCATCCATTTATTGTCTATCTTTACATCATACACAATGAATACTCCTTATATTTTTTGTAATAATGGTCGCTACAATTTCACTTTTAATACAGTTTTGAATGGTTTTAAAACAAACCTAACAACAAGAAATTTAATAAGCTTCAATACTCAACCATTATGCTATGACTTAATTCATAATTGGCATAATTTGGTTTGATGCTTGAAGACATCATTTGCTTTTCAAGATTTTTTCGTTTGTACTTTTTTTCTATTTTAAAACAAACCAAAAACAATTATAGGTGATTTTTTTTTTAAAGGAAAATTCCTAAGAATTTATTGGCTGTTGTTATTATAATTTTGTTTGCAGTTTCATTTCATTTGATAATGCCATGATCACTCCTGATTGGTGAATGCCACAATCAGTAATCATCCATGTTAATATTACCTTCTACAGGCAATGAAGTCCATGTGTGATTGAGTAGATTTTCTGGTCCTGAATTGTCATCAGATTTTCCTCCATCAGTACCAAGTATTGTCACTGGTAACTGGTGCCCTGTTTATAATTAAGTCACATTTCAAAATAAGTCTGTATACAACTTTCCTGTTTTTATTCTTAAGTAACCTTTATTACACCCAGGGATCTCCATGGATGAAAATTGAACGATGGAGGAACTTTCACCATCATTAACCGTATCTACGCCGTACAGCGTAGCGCGATCGAAAATATTTCATCCCTCCACATAAGGATAGGTGAACATGCTAATTCATTGCTTATTTAAATTATATTTATTTGAATTTTCATTATAAATACTATATAGAAGTATATATATTTTCAATAATATGCCGTTTGTAACCCTTCAAAGGCCAAGCCCTCATGCCCCCTCCCTTTCCCTTAGTCAAGAATGACCAATAGCTATCATGAAGGTCCCAATGTAGTTTTCTTGTTATTTTTGGTAATTGTTATGGGGGTTAAAATTCATGTGGAGCTTATTTTTCACGGACATAACAGAATTCATAAACCCATTACCGGTATGTCTGGTTTGCAGCAACGACAAAACAAGTCGTATGGGTTATGTAAAAGGTTAAAAAGATTTGTAAAGCGAACGTTGTCAAATGAAAAGGTTTTTAATGACTTTATCTAGCAAATCGATGCTATGCAACATGCATCTTTCGAGTCTGAATAGAAACCGGAAACGCGGATGTATCAAATTGATTGTAAACTACGAAATGAATTCGGAATTATGATACGATATTTATTTACAGGAAATATTAAAAGTTTTTAATTTTTAACTTTTAAAGTAATTCTATATTATCGTTACAATACATCAGTACTCGCGTTATTTTAGATGAAATAATAATTACTGTTTTACGTCTGATTTTGTACTTCTTAAAAAGGGGGATGCTGATTGCGTAAGTCAAAATAAAAGCACGTGTTCTACTTGTTCCTAAACTTTGTAACTGGACTATTAATTTATTTATTTAATCTGAATTATCATAAGCATTTGCGGAAACTTAATTAAATAATTCGACAAATGAATCGTCTATCTTCAGATAATATTCTCCTGTCTGCTTTGTTGATCTACCTGTACAAGCTCAGGTACAAGTGATTAGTGATCTTAATCCGGATATCCCTCAGGCGTTAGAACTGGATTATACTATAAAGAAAGCCTGAAGGTTATGCAATTACATGCATTTGATTATAATTGCTAAAAAAATGGCGTCAGGCTATAATAAACGATCACAGTTTTGAACGGTGGTGCAAGTCATTTAACGATGGCGCAAGACATTTGAACGATGGCGCAAGTCATTTGACGATGGCGCAAGACATTTGAACGATGGCGGGGCGCCATCGTTAAACAGGCCATGGAGATCCCTGTTACACCCTAAATATTTATAGATGCTCAACAATTTTCTTGAATCTGCTCAGTGCATAATATTATTACTGTATTTACACATTTATTATGAACAGTTATAAGTATTGTTCAGTTGAAAAACTTGCTTCTAGTGACTTAATCTTATAGGTATGTTTTCAGTATAAAGGGGCTTTTTCAGGCCCCATTATCAACCCTTTTCTTCCAAGACCAATATTGTTCATGTTGTTTTAAGTTAATGAATAAACAAACAAGTATGAGAAAGTCAAACATATCTATATTAGTCAATCCTTTTTAATGGAACATTAACATTTACAAACCCAATTGGTCAAAATAGACATTTATTCACAAGAAACATAGAGTTCATGGTTCAAAATGACAATATTGTCTTGTTCAGAATTTCAGATATAAAAAGTCCCTTTCATATTTAGCATAAGACATGTGTAATGACAAAAATACAAACCTGATTTTTCCCAACATGAATCTCTGGCCTGTAACATCTTTCTCAATAATTCTGAACATGGCAAATTTGTTTCTGGGAATTCTGAAAATTAATTCAACATGACAATGGAAAATTGACATAGATAAATTATAAAACTATTTTATTATTATTTTACAAAAAGACGTTCAAGTGCAAGCATAACTTTTTTAATTAAGTATATCTAGAATTCAGCTGAATGTGCATATTACATAACATAACAACAGAATTTATTTCACTTGTATAATCCTTTCTGCTGACAAACACATCCTGAACTAATTTTTTAAAAACTAAATCCAGATTCATGAACTTTAAACTACATAAAAGCGTATTTTACTAATTGTTTTATACACCTTTTCACTATTTGTCTGAAAGTACTGGCACTAGCAGACTTTCACATAAATTGACGTCACAAGAGAAAATGTCAGATGAAATAAGGAACAAGAGTGCACACGTTGAAATGTCTCGCCTTCTATACTAATCATTGATATTATGTTGATAGTCCTAAGTATAAAGCTAAGCTTTATAACAATTGTCACATAAACTTAACATTAACCAAGATAACTAAACATAGACCAATGAACCTTGAAAATGAGGTCAAGGTCAGATGAACCATGCCAGGCAGACATGTACAGCTAACAATGCTTCTATACAACATATATAGTTGACCGATTACTTATAGTTTAAGAAAAATAGACCAAAACACAAAACCTTAACACTGTGCAATGAACCGTGAAAATGATGTCACGGTCAAATAAAACCTGTGCGACTAACATGAAGATCATAAAATATTTCCATACACCAAATATAGTTGACCTATGGCATGTAGTATTAGATAAAAAGACCAAAACTCAAAAACTTAACTTTGACCACTTAACCATGAAAATGAGGTCAAGGTCACATGACATCTGCCCTTTAGACATGTACAACTTACAATCGTTCAATACAACAAATATAGTAGACCTATTGCATATAGTATGAGAAAAACAGACCAAAACACAAAAATTTAACTTTGACCACTGAACCATGAAAATGAGGTCAAGGTCACATGACATCTGCCCGATAGACATGTACACCTTACAATCGTTCCATACAACAAATATAGTAGACCTATTGCATATAGTATGAGAAAAACAGACCAAAACGCAAAAATTTAACTATAACCACTGAACCATGAAAATGAGGTCAAGGTCAGATGACACCTGCCAGTTGGAGATGTACACCTTACAGTCCTTCCATACACTGAATATACTAGCCCTATTGCTTATAGTATCTGAGATATGGACTTGACCACCAAAACTTAACCTTGTTCACTGATCCATGAAATGAGGTCGAGGTCAAATGAAAACTGTCTGACAGACATAAGGACCTTGCAAGGTACGCACATATCAAATATAGTTATCCTATTACTTATAATAAGAGAGAATTCAACATTACAAAAAATTTGAACTTTTTTTTCAAGTGGTCACTGAACCATGAAAATGAGGTCAAGGACATTGGACATGTGACTGACGGAAACTTCGTAACATGAGGCATCTATATACAAAGTATGAAGCCTCTTCTAAAATATAAAGCTTTTAAGAAGTAAGCTAACACCCCCGCCGCCGTAGCCGCCGCCGCCGGATCACTATCCCTATGTCAAGCTTTCTGCAACAAAAGTTGCAGGCTCGACAAAAAGTGATTATGATACGATGTCAATAGTTCAAGTGTAGTAATATTCGCAGTCAAGAAATTACAGTTTCTGAAATAACGATAAGGTATATTTAAATGCTGAATGACAATAATTATAGTCACCTTGAAGAAGCTTTAAGGTCCTCAGTATTCCACCCACATTTCCTCTGGCTAGATTGAAGGATAGGAGCATATGTAATCCTTCCTGAACAACTTCTCCATCATTGCTACTACAATAAAATTATTGTAAATCAGAAAAAAAATCCAAGGTAAACAATTCTGCACTAGACTTAATTTTAGAGTGCAGATATATTTTTCAAGTTAACAAAACAGTAGATGTTATTATATTATCATACATTATATTATCAAACATAAATTTCATTTCTGTCCACACCTGTATAAAAATTAATTAACAGCTGTAATAACTTAAGGGCATACGATACAGTAGAGATCCCTCGCTGATTTTTTCTTGAAAGTTTGGTACAAGGTCAATTTTAATGTGTACTTTCGAAATATCCAAAGAAAAATATACCTTCATGACTTACTTTTTCAGATAATTTGGTTTGAAATTTGCATATTTGAGGTAAAAACCCAGAAATTCCATAAATAAGGACTTTTACGGAAAGTAACAATACTTTTGAACGAACAGTCATAACTTAACCAGGTTTTTTGTGAAATGATCCCTAGATCTATGGCATCAACATAATGTAACAAATTTAAGGTTAAACTAAATTGTTATTTTCTGAATTTATATTACTATTAGTGAAATAAAGAAATTGACAACATTTGTGATTCTATTCAGAGGTGCAGAAAAAATTTGATCGTTGATTTTTCCTTTAAATTTTGGCGAAGTATTCTTTTAACATTACTTAATTGATTGCAAAAGAAAAAACTGGGGGTCCATGTGCTTGTTTTTTCAATAAAAGCAATAAACATTGATTTTTAATGGCAAACGGGACGTTTGCCAATAAGGCGCTAAACTACGTTAAAATAAGTTTTAATCGCAACAACGTCATGATAACTTTCCTGCCGGTCACAACTACGCTGTCAAGTTCAGTGGTATAGCCAAGATTTTTTTTCGAAAGCCATGATATTAATCATCAAAATTTATCCGTAATATAGTGGTTATCCGTAATATAGCATAAATATTTGCCAAACCTTTATGAATTGTTATGATACTTGGATAGAAAAATTCGTATAAGGGCTCCGCGGAACCCAGTGTCTCGCCTACTTTTGCTATTAATAGCAGACTCAACAAAAAAGCAGAAAAAAAGTCAAATTATCAGTAAAATACGGAAAAACAGGTACAAAATGTAACAAAATTTCTTTCTAGATACTATCCATTGATCATACACAAGCTTTGGTACAAATCCAGGTTAGTTTAAAAAGTTATTAAAATTTCAAAAACTTTTAACAACAGAGTGAATATTTGTGGATGCATCCGACGACGCCGACGACGACGGCATGTAGGATCGCTATGTCTCGCTTTTTCGACTAAAATCGAAGGCTAGACAAAAAGTATTCTAGTAAATTACTTTTAGAAAAAAAACGTTTGAAAACAAAAAAGTGAAATCTGATAAAAAAAAAATGTGCATAAGTCCTACAATTCATGTAGACAACACAGCTGAGTATAATAGTTTTAATAATTCAAAAGGCCCCGACATGACACAACGTGAAAACATTATAATCAGGACAAATGATGAAGATAAATGAAGTAAAGGTCACTATACGGCCTGCAACAAAACAAAAACAAAAGCCAAACCGATTAGTTAAGAATTGAATGCTTCTTTTTGTAAATTTATTGGAGTGTAAAAGCGTTGACCGAAGCACATTTTGTATGAAGCTTCATTCTAAAAATGTGCGCACGGTCAACGCTTTTACAACCATATAAAGTTACAAAAAGAAGCATTCAATACTTATAATTACATTTTTAGCTATGATCATGAAAACACGTATTTTACATATTTTTTTATTTAATTCACCTGTGCACTTTATTGTTGGACCACGTGTTATCATGAATGAAAAGTTGTATTGAGCAATGCAACTGCTTACGGAATAACACATAATGTGCAGTTAGCCAATGAGAATAAAGTATTATAATGAAACATACATCATACATCTAATGTAATTATTCAGCTTTAAAAATCACCGATATGAAAATGTGAAACGATTCAAATAAGAAAAACTAACGGCCTACTCTATAGGCATTATATGAAAACATAACCATACCCACATTAAATCGGGTCAACTTAGGCACTACTCTGAACATATATAAAAAGTGAATATTTAGAGCAGTCTTGAACAAATTTATGTCGTAATTATTCAACATAGTCCATTACGGTGTAGTTTAACATTTTATTGGAAGTACAGTCGTCGGTATTAGAGCATGAAATTGCATGATTCTGTATCATTAGATAAGTTACCTAAGCTTGTTTTCGGGGTATTCTCTTTTATTATGGTACATATAATTAATGACGTAGAGAGCAACCATTTATTAAAACATTTTTTTTTCAGTTTTCGTTTTTTCGACTCTATCAATCAATTTTTTTTTCAAAATTGAACAAATTGGACATTATAGCCTAAGGAACAGGAAACATCTGGATTCAGAATTTTAATTAATTTTGTCACCTGCTTGACCACAACATTTCTTTATGGGGAAAAACATTACCCCCTCCCTTTCTAACTTTGAAATGGTCGTTCCCTTACTTTTCTGAATAATACCTCCAATATAGGGGTAGGTGCAACCACATTGTTTGTCCGTCCGTCCGGTGGTCCAAGAAATATTTTTTTCTTATCTAAGATACTACCTCACAGAGTAACTTCATATTTGTTGTCTTTGGTCAGCAGCTTAACATCATGAGCTGCAACGTGTGAACACTTCCCTGGTTTGTCAGATACCTAATTCCTGAGTGCCATTTTTTTCTCTCAATATGTACATAAGGATATACTTAGCACATCAATGGATGCTTTGTTCTATAATACCGTGCTTATGACTGTTTCTTTTTAACTGACAGTTCTTCTTCATACACATACACTTGGTTAAATTCTAAATTGCCGTTTAACGTTTTCAAGAATGTACCTATTCAAAGTCAGAATCAGTATGAGTCGTTTTCTTTATTTATTATGTTATTTTGTCATTTCGTTGATAGTCTGTTAAATTTATCAGTGAAATTCTCCGTACGATTTATAGTTTGCCAAATAGTGTAGATACTAAATATTTATCAAGCCAGTACGTTGATACCTAAATTACTTATTGGGCTTTTTGTGTAGTTGGGTTTCTGTCTCAGCGACGTATTATTATTTACATATCTTTTATTCATTTCCTATATGAAATAAAACACATATAAAATTTTGTATGTGGATTTGATTTTTTTTCTCATTTCAAGTTAATACTGTTTACTTCTTAACTTTAATTAATAATGAATAAATATAACAATTCTTGTGATATGGACAATTTTTTTAGCAGGTACTTTTTTCAAATCCGCCCAACCGGGTTTATGACATCAATGAATTTTCCGCAAATGTGAATACATCTAAAGCGACGTCGCAAAATGTAATCGTTCTTATTAGAAACATCGCGAAATCACAACGTTCTGATTAACAACGTCACGGAAACAACATGACAAGTTTCGACAACGTTATTATCTGCCCCTGCTACTGTATCGTATTCCCTTAATAAGTAAGAATTATAATACTATAAATTGAGAAAAAAATGTTATATTATTTTTCAGATAACAGCTCATCTACCAAAATTGAACTTCATATAATTAAGTATAAAATAAAGCAATGTGGCAAATGTTTAAAATGTTGAAAATGATGAATTTCAAACAATTCAAATAAAAAGATAAAAACATAACAATGATTCATCAGTTATCACATGTCTCAGTAAGATTTGAAAGTTAAATGACATAATTTTGGACGTTGGTTCTCCGATAAACCTTTGTAACCCGTTCATAGAAAATAACCCATAATTGGTCGGCTCACAAGTTTCATCATAACATATAATGCATAAAGTTTTCCAAACTTACAGAGCTATATCTGTGACAAACTTCTCTACCTCCTGTAGAACATATTTAGAGAGAAACTTTGGTCTCTCTGTACTGGCAGGACACAATGACAATGGTGGTATGTTATCTAAAGCTCTCCTGAAATAAAGAAAAAATTACATCCTATAAAATTATGAACAAAGACATGTGTTTCAAATACGTGCAGTTCAAGCATACAATTTGTTTGACTGAACTAAGTCGTCTTGGTAACATGTTTATGATTACAAGAAGTCTAAAACTTTTAAAGCATTTCAACAATGTATCAACTTCAAAGAGTGTATCGTTACAGACTATCTGAGGCTTATTTCTGTACAAACTTTAAAATTCAAAGATATTTTTTGGTGTGGATTAAAGGTTTAAAACTGAATAAAAATTGCAACCGAAGTCTCTATGATTAAGTTTTCTGGTAATTTAAAATATCAATAGTTAAAATTGTAGAATGAGTTCTTGTGTCAAAATAACTATTGTTGCAGGCATTCAGATGAATAACAGTATAAATGGTCAGATTGCTGGTTTCACTGGTAATATCATCATGTTTCTAGTTGCTTAGGTCTGTATAAAGGTTATATTGGATGTTTCAGAAACATTGGTAAAAGTTAGTGATTAAAATGTTGAGTTAAGGTAATTGAGGTTTTTAGAACCTGTATGTAATACTAACCTTGTCTGATCCAATATATTTACTAAAGTTGTGAATTGAGTGGTATTGTATTGATATCTATTTTAACTAAGATCTGTGCATGTTTATTTCCTGAAGCTGTGGACTTATTGCCAATGTATTTAGACTACATGTTTTAAGTACCTAATATGTGGCCTGCAGAGTGTATAATTTACCTTGTATGTTCTAGTACCATTGGTCAGAGTTTTGGATTGAGTGGTAGAGTCCTATACATTATGTTATACTAAGTATAATTTACCTTGTGTGTTCGAGTACCATTGGTCTGAGTTGTGGATTGAGTGGTAGAGTCATGGTAACAGTAGAGGCTAGGATCTGTATGTACCAAACAGCTGCGGCATCTCCAACATTTATACCTAATTCTTTCATTACTCTATAAAACATCAGACAGTTATGAATTTTATGAGAATCAGTTAATGTTTTGTCTGCTAAGTCATTACATTTTTATTCAAAGATAATGAATATTTATGATTTGTTAATTCATTTATACATATATCTTTACAAAGACCTATGAGATCATTTAGTTATATTTTTTGTACTTTGTACTATCATGAAGATGTCTTGCAATATCATTGTCATCTTGAGTTAGGGAGATGAACCAAATGTTTAAAAAAAAATTGCTGCTTTTTGCCAAGCACATTTAGGGGAGGAGCAAAAACTGTTTACTAGGGTGATAAAAGCCATACTTATTGTGTTGTTCTTAAGAAAGCTAAATTTGTATTAAGCTTCAGATATTTTTAAGAATTAGGCAATTTGTATACTGCATATGATTTATTAAAAGGAGTTGGTTCAGTAGGACTCCTTTTTGGCCCCAAAATATAGCAGTTTTACAAAATTATGAAATTGTTATCTTTTAGCTATTTATTGGAAAGTATAATGCTTCTGCTATATAAATATAGGCTGTTTTTGACAATACAATGTACACATATCGGGTACTAGCATCATTAAGTCATGCTTAATTACTGAAATCTACACAATTTTAGCATTTTAGTTAAATTTTAGACGGTTTCCGTCTTAAATGAAAGTGGCCGCATTCGTGTTCATTCATAATATTGAAATGTAAGTTGTATTTGATGATAATACATAACATATATAAAGGTTGAGGATGAACACGGATGCGGCCACTTTCATTTTTGACAAAAACCATCTAAAAAGTGACGTTTTTTGGCATATTTCTAAATTTTCCACATTTAAGCTTGAATCGGAGCGTTTTCAATGACTAAATCAGTTAAAAACTTTAACAAAAACTAATCAAATCAATTGAAATAGACACTTAAGTGTTTAAAAAGTGTCCAAAATCTTTCGTCAGATGAACATGAATTTGAGGCCAAAATCAGCCCTTACGGGACCTACTCCTTTGTGTACAATAAGCAACATAATTAAAAGATTTCCTATCCTTTTCTATCAAACTTACTTGTACCCCACAGTCTTTATCCCATGAATCCTGGTATCACAGCCATCATTTCTACATCTCTTTATGTTTATCTGTATAACTGCAAAGAAAACCATGTGTCAGATGAAGAGCACACAAAAAAATATAACACATTATAATTGTTTTAATTGATTTCTGTTATATTTCTATCTTTCACAATATGTAGTTATTTGTCATACCAATTCATAGCTAGTGATAAAAGAAATACATTGGTAACTTAAAGCACTTAAAGCACATTAATTGGTTTTAAAAATATTTGCCCATCAATTTATTCAATAAGTACAGGAATATATTTCTTGGTTTTATACACAAATATGTTGTGTGAGATTTCTGACATAACATTGGTTTTTTTTGTCTAGTTACTTCCCTTTGACTACAACATTTGCTATCAAACTGTTAGGAGGTATATGAAAATCATCTTTTTACTTACTTGGGTAATAAATCTTACAGTTCTTCAACAAGACAACATCACCTGTCACATGACTGAAATATAATTACATAATTATTATGTGCAATTCAAACTGTTTAAGGTTAGAAATATATTGTCCACATTTATGTATCCTAAAATAAGATATTTATTTTTCATCATTTCAAATTTATTCTGTCTTAAACCATTTGCAAATTAATCTTGTTATTAGGTCTCTTTAAAGAGAGGAGTATTTCACTAATGAAGTTATTTATCTATGTTTTTTAGCAACAATTTTTTTATTATTCCTTACCAAAACATATTCCAAAATTCCATTACTAATAAAATGGCTCAAATGGTTTATGAAATATTTCCATTTTCGATATAAGTTTACCTCGGAATTCTTATTTCTTTGAGTTGTCTAAGGCTCCTGAAGTTTTTCCCAGCAACAATATGTATAAGTTCTGGCATATAACTAGAGTCAGAGGAGGCCACTGCTACTGATAAAGTCTTTATCACAACATTTGTTTTCGTATGTAATCTGTAATACAGGAAAAGTCCAAATAATAGACATTGAGGAATAAAACAATATGAAACAATGTGTCTATACATAGTGACTGGACTGTAGGTGTTTTAATCATTCTGCTGCAGTCCAGTTTTCCTTTGCAAATCTTGATGTAATTTAAATTTTTCAGGGATTTTCAATGATTAGCATTAGCAAGGTTAATTACAATGTGTTGAAGATTGGATGCATTATTATCTGACCTTGCTACTGTAGTGATCTTCAAAAGGTGTTAAGTACAAATTATCCAATATATCATATTTAGCAATATAAAAGCTATGGGTTAGTTAATGATTAGAAACATTTTCTAAGAGACTGCCATTGCTGTCAGAAGAAAAGGTGGTGGTTTTTTTAAAAGTTTTATTTAAAATCCAAGCATTGGACTCTTACAATACTAATAACATTTTATTTACTATTTCTCTTGTTATTAGGAAGATTATAAAATTCTGTTGTTAGATTTACATTTTTTTTTAAATTATAAGGTCATCATTATACAAAAGAGCTGTATAATAAACATGTGACCCAAATTACAAACCTATTTAAAAGAAGGTACAACAGTCAAATGTTTGATTGTTTTATAAATTTGTATCAAAGACTAAACCCTTCATACTACCCTACCTTATCCAGTGTGACCTAGCTGTACCATCTGACTGCCAGTATGTGTTAGGGTCACCATTGGTTAACCTGCAATCATACATAGTAATAAATCAATTGTTGGCTTCATGTATAATTTTGATATCCATCCATTGATAAGATTTAATCAAAGAGCTGAAACCTCTGAAGAAAAATGACGCCACTGTCTCTAATATTGGGATAGTTTTTATGCAAGTCTTGATTTTCACATACCGTAATTAGTTTAACAATGCAACATGTATCGTAAGCATATAATTGATATTCGTATATGTGTGTGTGTGTGAAGTGAAGGTGACAACTGGCTGGTTTTTTAAGACAAATGAATAGGTCAAGACTAGCTGAATTGTACAAATAAATACCGTAGAAAGGCTTGTATATTTCTCACTGGTACATAGTCTGAATCTGAGTCCGTTCGCTTCCATTCACGTTTGCGCCCACTCATTTTCACCCCTTTCACTTTCACACCCTACATGTTCACACCCAATCTTAATTGGTTTTGTGTTTAATAACTATGTAAGCAAGTGTTTTCTTATAAGTATAATTGTTGTCATTGTCTCAAAATAAAGTGAGACAGCAATTTTTTTTTTGTGTTGAATAAATCTTAATTATGTTTTGGATAAGGTATTGCTAAAAATAATAATAATCCTTTCTAAATAAAGTGGTATTTTGTCAACGTTTTATTTTGTGTTGAATAACTTTTAATCATGTTTTGGTTAGTGTATTGCTATAACTTGTTTCATTGACTTGTTTCAAAATGAAGTGAGATTCTGACTATGTTTGTTTCTGCGTGTTGAATAAATTTTATCATGTTTTGGTTATATTAGTGGATTGCTATATTTTGGTTTCTATGTTTTATTGTTTCGTTGTTTCAGATCAATGGGACCAAGCTGTTAAAAACAATTATCTTTTGTGTTTTTTCCTTTAAAATCTTCAATGTTTTACTCATACCAAGCTATAAATACATTCAGTATTTACACCAAAGCAATTTAAAACAACAACCATAATTTTCCAATTATTCAACTTGAATTTGAATTAAAATTGGGCGTGAATGAGTAGAGTGTGAATGTGCGAACGTGTAGGGTGCGAAAATGTATTGGGCACAAACAGACCTGATGCCACACAGTCTGAACCCCCTTCTCCCACAAAATATTAAGTAAATAATCTTTTTGTTACTGCTATCAAAGGTCTAATGAAACTCAGATAGTTTCAAACATTTGTCAAAGAATTCTAGTCAAACTGGCACCTAGTTAAATTGGCACCTGAACGTCGTAGGAAGGCGTCCCAGAAAAATAATAAAATAGCCTTGCCAGACGTCATAATTATTTGGACTAATACATGAGATATTGTGTATTTTTCTGCATTATTTTAACCAGTTGAGCATTTTACAGGATTGTTGGTTTAATGCTGTTTAAACTTTACTGAAAAACAAACACCTTAAATTTGCTAATTATTTGGCATGAAAGTTTGATTTATTGAAAGGGACTCATAGTTTTGTCTAATTGTTAAAACAACAGCTTTGGTAAGGACTTCGTTGTTTACCTTTATACACTACATATTCACTTTCGTTTCGTGGTTTACCGAAATACACAACAACATATTCACTATGTACTTGGTAACAGTAATTAATTAATTGAATAGAAAATATTATATCAAATATTATTGGATGCCGAATTGACGTCGAATAGGTGCCGATTTGACTAGATGCCAATTTAACCAGGTGCCGACTTGACTTGTACGTTTCAATTCCTCTGCGATCGTTTGCGGTATTTTCTTGAGAAAACCTATTTTCCATCATCAAAGAGAAGAAGAAACTGCTTTAAAATGATTCTGGAACGCTTCATGATTGTTAAAATAAGTTTAATTCACTCAAAAACAATTTTAAAACTTGCGATTAAACAGGAAGTTTCCAAAGCACGTGTAAAAGAAGAAATTAACCGGTGAGAGTGGAAATCCGTATATGACAGATATCCCTATAGTACGACTTTGAAAGTATAACAGTTCAATCCTTTTGTAAAACAATCTTTAATATACCTATCACATTAATGTTTAAATGGTCTTAAGCTTATTCAAACCATATAAGTCGGTATGAAACACCAAAACGGAATGAACAATAACCGATTACGTTTTGTAGTTTACAAATTCTAAAACTGGTTCCCGTCAAACTACAACACTTTGTTCGAGTGTAGTGGAATACAAGCAAAAACCAGTGTAAACTGGGTCCTGGCTGGTTTAATACTACACAACGATGCATAATGATAACACAAGCAGGTTCCAGTTTGTTTGGAAAATAGGAAATACGAAACCAAGCGCGGTAGGCAGAGCAATGTAATGAAGTTCAGGTCGGCAGTTATGGAACAATGACTGCGTCATTTTCCAAAAACGACAATCTACTTTTGACAGTCGGAAGTGTGGGTGTTTATAACATCCACTGAAACCACAAGTGTAAGCTAATCTAATGGCCTCTCTGAATAGTTGTTACTTAAGTTCAAGTCATTTGAGTTGGGTACACTTATGCATGCATATGGTATAATGGGAGTTAGTCAAGATAAGACAACAACATTGTCCTGTAAATGACAAATTTAAGTGTGAGTCATCATGCACGCTACCAGGCCATCTACCATCAGTTTAATTAAGGTATCTTCGACAAGTATAAAAGACAAGAATGTGTCCCCAGTACATGTATGCCCCATCCACACTATCATTTTCTGTGTTCAGTGGACAATGAAAATGGGGGAAAATCTCTAATTTGGCATTAAAATTAGAAAGATCATATCATAGTGAACATATGTACTAAGTTTCAAGTTGATTAGACTTCAACTTCATAAAAACTACCTCAACCAAAAACTTAAACCTGAAGCAGGACAGAAGGACGGACGAACGGTCGGACAGACGAACAGATGATTGAACAAACGAACAAACAGAGGGACGCACAGACCATAAAACATAATGCTCATAAAAGGGGCATAAAAATAATGTCCTATGTATGAACATACTATCCATGAACAAATCAGATTAAGTTTGGTGATCTTCCTCCAATCTGATCACTCAAAGTGATTACCTCAAGTTCACAAATCAGATAAAGTTTGGTGATCTTCCTCCAATCTGATCACTCAAAGTGATTACCTCAAGTTCACAATGTCATTCTTAGCATACTGCACTTGTAATTCAAAGTATCAGAAAACTGGAAGTACAAGTCTGACAGATAAATAGAATTTCAGCACTATCAAGCTGTTGAAATCTTTTTCAATCAAGCTGCACATGCCTCTTTTGAAAAGGCTTAACATGTTTCAAAAATATCACAATCTTCTATATCTAAAACTTACTTTTTAAAGATTGTATATAGGAAAATTACCTGTACGATTCTGATGAATTAGATGAGACTTCAATATTACTATGACAGGGACTGATTGTTCTTAACTCTTCTCCAGATCCCAATACACCTTCTTGAGTGAAAGAAGGACCTAAAATATGTGGCAAAATATAATACAGTCAGTTAAAACTTCCAACCATAGTTGCAAGAATAAAAGAATGGTGTTAATCTTGCAAAGGGACTAATCAAAATATTATTAAAAAAAAATAATATATTGATCTGTATATATTTCTCAAAATCATTATACTGGGGAAATATAACATCATTCTAATGTAGAGGAAGTGGCATGAAACATAGTCTACTTTTATCAATATAATTTTATCTTAAAAGGTGTTGCAGATTTACATTTAATAAATACAAGCATGAATTTTAAATTCAAAGTAAATGAAATGAAAAGAACAAAACATACAGAAACTTACCGCTTTCCTTAATATTTTTGAAGACATGTTTGAGAACCGATGCTCTCATGTTGGCTGTGTTATTGAAGCCATTCAGTAGAGGGAATGGTAGAAAAGAACTCGGACATCTGTTACGTAATAAATACTGAAAACAAAGCAAAATACACAAATTTAAACATTAATATAATTAAAATAAAAACAACAATTCTATACAATAGCTTGCATGTAAATAATTGTTTACAATTTTATTGTGAAAAAATACAATAATACACTTTACCATATAATAGACTGAAAAAAATCAAAAACAATTTTAAGTAAGTGTTGGTTAATGAAGCGCATATAGCAATGTGCATGAAAAAACAGTTGTTGAAAATAGTTGATCCTATTCCAAAATGACTCCCTTATTCATCTGCATGTATTGATGATTGACCTGTTTCATGTTAGTTGCGGGTCTACAAAGGCTGTTTTCAGTTCAGATATCTAGATTCAATGGTAAAAAGCCATCTCTAAACCACACAACTGCTGAGAACAATTTGAAGGCAATGCTTAGTAAAGATTTTGAAGGTATCTATAAAGTGCTTAAATCTTGCATTAATAATTGTCTGTCCCATGTCAGTTCATCATCAGCTGGTCTTTGAGTATACATGTATTGTTTCTCTACTCTATGTTAGAGAGGAAATTTACAAACCTTGAGTATTTTTTCTGCATGTTGTTTAACAGCATTTTTATCTCCAGCATACACATCCACAAAACCTGAAATAAGCAGTATTATTTTAAAAATGTTTAGTACTTTCAGCATTTAACTGCACAAGCAAAGAAATATCATCACAGATGGATAGAGATGTAACCTGCATTGTTTAGAGTTCTTATAACTGTGCATACATTTTATGAACAAGCTTGTAGCATTATCTTAAAAACACTTTATGTTATCTTATCCTGATTACCAATGTTACCCAAAATATAAAATAAAATTAAGCAAATAAAGCTGTGATTTATATTACATATGATATTTACCTGGTGTAAGAGAACAAGCCTGCATCATACGAATACTCCGTCCTAATTCTCCCTGTAAGTTAGGACCACTCATAGACTTGACTGTTTCTATCATTGTTGAAGTTTCTACCACACCACTGCCATCTGTGTCAAACTGCTGGAAAGTCTACAATTAATTAAGAGCAGACTACAATAGTCACTCTATCATAAGGCTGCAGTTGCTTCAAAGGCAGTGCATTGGAAATAAAATAGCATTTACTTCAATATTTCGCCCTGAGTTCTTTTCAAGACTGTGTTGCATACATTATTGAAATCTGAATATCAGGTAGATTATTTTCAGTTCTGAAAACTTTCAAAATGTGACTTTCTTGTTGTTTTATCAATTTTAGATAACCTTTTACAGGGACAGCTATTGTCCATGTTATAATCTTACCTTAATAGCATCATCCCTGGACACACTTTTCGTCATCAACCAATCACAAAACTGGGCAATGGATATTGTTTCCTGAAATAGTAAGAAAGTAATTAATTGGATAAATTCTAAAAAAAACTTGACTTCAATATTCAATCCTAAAAAAAATTTGACTTCAATATTCAATCCTAAAAATTGCTTTCCTCTAAAGTTTTTCTTAATTTATGAAACATGGGAACATGATTTATAGCCAGTCTTTATAAAAATCAAAATCAGAGGAACTTGACATTTTTCCATTCCTGGTAGTCAATATTATAGATGAAAAATTTCTACCAGAAATAAAATTATATCAGATTTATCAAAATCATAACCACCTTTATCTTCTATAAAATGAAAATCTGAGTGCTGTATAAGTGTAAAAAAAAAATCACTATTTCTTCTGCATGTGTTTGTATTAGTGTACATGTGACATGTTTGTGATTATATTTCTGAGAGTGTGTAAATAAACATCCCATTTACTGTTAATATCATCCAACCAGTGTAGAATCTGTGAGTTGTATTAGTTTATTTAATGTTCTATTATTTTTTCTGCATTTGCCAGTGTTTGTGTTTGTTTGCAAGTGTATGCATATATATACAACTCGTCTAAACATCAACCCAACAATGTTAGATCTGCGAAAGCAAATTTACAGATCTAACATTGTTGGGTTAATGTTTAGACGCGTTGTATATACATAATGTACACAGTCATGTATAACCATCACTGCTGGTGATCCGATGGATAAATCTGTTGTAGAGTTGTCACTGGCTCAGACGTACTTATGTATATATATGTATATAAATATATCTGTGTGTGTGTGTGTGTGTAAACTGCAAACAAACCTCCTGTTTGCTATCTTTATCATCCAACCATCGTAGAATCTGTGTTCTATACTGCTGTAATACATTCTCTGTTATTTCTTCCCTAAAACAGTAGATACAATGTTAATGGAAATGAAGAAATAATTGTCTGTCGTGGAAGTAAAATGTATTAAAGAGTTATATGTTCCTTTTCTAAATGTCTTAACAATGCCTGGAAAAAAGGTACTTTTGCTTTAAGTTCTTTATAATGGATATAAAAGGATTGTGATCATTTAAATTATTACGACTGTTCTTAAGATTTGTGCCCAAACTGACTAATTTCAGGAACATTTTACTAAGTTTAAAAAGGTTTTTGAACAATTATTAAACCCTTACAGCCATATTTTGAAAACACATTTTTCTGTTGGGTTAATTCACACTGTCTTTCATCTATAGGATTGGATCTAGCAATTTTTCCAGATTAATTTTCAAGACTATTTTCAGATTAAATAAATGGGGAATGCCCCAGCTAACTTATTACGTTATAATGGGCAATAACTCAATAATGGTAAAAGTGACTCTACCCAAATTTGTACTTGATCTGAGTTAAGTGTTTATAGCTTTGTTTATAAGTTTTTCATAACATTTGGTTGAGGCAAAATAAATAGAGAACAGAAACAAAAAATTTAGCATTTTTTTCATCCAATATGAAAAGGGGATTCATGAGAATATCTGACTTGAATTTCATTGCTGAAATATTTGTTTTCACAATGCATTAACACTTAAACCTCATGATTTTTTTTTACTGAAAAACATTCTATGCGAATCAAGTGTTAATAAAAAATCCAGGGAGGAAAGGGTTAACATAACTTGGGTATCACTCTAGAACAGTTAAAGTGATGCAACCAAATTTCAAACTTGATCTGTTTTTTTTGTGGTAATTAGCACTGTGCATAAGATTCATAACATTTGATTGAGAATTTTCTACCCTTGGATAAGACATCCTTAGACCATGAGGACCATTAATTTTGTAGAAGGAAACCTTTAAATTTTAAATTATCAAAATCCATGACCTCTAATCCTCTACACTGACATTTAAACATGATTTATGACTTTCTAAAAGAGGAACTTAAAACTTGAAAATTAAACTGATCCAGCAATTTTGTTTCATTAATAGAAATTTTATCTTACTTGAATTTTGAGACAAGATTCCTCAATGCTGAGTGATCAAACAACTCATTTAAATCTCTAACTGCTGGAGTCTCCTTGTCTCCTGAAATTATAAATGTATTATAGTGTGTTTTTGTCTATTGAGTACTTGGACTTACACTAGACAAGAGTGCACATGCTGAAATGTCTCGCTTTCTTTACTATTCATTGAAATTATGTTGATAGTCCTAAATAAAGCTTTATTACAAAGTTCAGTTACACAAACTTAACATTAACCAAGAAAATAAAACATTGACCAATGAGCCATGAAAATGAAGTCGAGGTCAGAAGAACCATGCCAGACAGGCATGTACAGCTAACAATTCTTCCATACAACAAATTTAGTTGACCTATTGCTTATTGTTTAAGAAAAACAGACCAAAACACAAAACCTAACACAGAGCAATAAACTGTGAAAATGAGGTCAAGGTCAAATAAAATCTGTGCGACTGACATAAAGATCATAAAATATTTCCATACACCAAATATAGTTGACCTGATGCATATAGTATTAGAAAAAAAGACCAAAACTCAAAACTAAACTTTGACCACTGAACCATGAAAATGAGGTCATATGACACCTGCCAGCTAGACATGTACACCTTACAATCATTCCATACACCAAATATAGTAGACCTATTGCATATAGTATAAGAAAATCAGAACAACACACAAAAACTAAACTATAATCACTGAACCATGAAAATGAGGTTAAGGTCAGATGACACCTGCCAGTTGGACATGTACACCTTACAGTCCTTCAATACACCGAATATAGTAGACCTATTGCTTATAGTATATGAGATATGGACTTGACCACCAAAACTTAACCTTGTTCACTGATCCATGAAATGAGGTCGAGGTCAAGTGAAAACTGTCTGACGGTCATGAGGATCTTGCAAGGTACGCACATACCAAATATAGTTATCCTATTACTTAAAGTAAGAGAGAATTTAACATAACAAAAAATCTGATTTTTTTTTCAAGTGGTCACTGAACCATGAAAATGAGGTCAAGGACATTGGACATGTGACTGACAGAAACTTCATAACATGAGGCATCAATATACAAAATATGAAGCATCCAGGTCTTCTACCTTCTAAAATATACAGCTTTTAAGAAGTTAGTTAACACCGCTGCCGCTGGATCCCTATCCCTATGTCGCGCTTTCTGCAACAAAAGTCACAGACTTGACAAAAACTACACAGTTTAACAGAGTTTTTGATACCTTCTTAAAAAGCACCCATCATTTTTTTCTAGGAAAAGCACATTCTAGAAAGAATACCATTAACAGCATTTTTAATGCTAAAACATGCACGAGAGTTTTAATTGTTAATACTATACCCAGGAAAATACCTTATGATGTGGACATGGTGGATTCATTTATTTTTGTGGATTGAGAAAAATTCATTTTTGAGGATATTTGATTTCATTGCCAAAGTCTGCATACATTTCTATATAACGTTTATAATTGGTTGGACATTCATGGTTCCCAGATAACCACAAAATACACGAAAATTAGTATTTTTAAAACGAATAATAATAAACCAATAGTGAAAGCAAAAGATATTTTTATGGTAAAATAGGGACAAAATGTATATAGTATTTCTATCAAATCTGCCTCAATTAAAGCTAGAAAGATTTAAATGAGACTTTAAAGTTTGGAAAATACATGTATAACTGAAATCGTTTTAGGACATGTAGGAGGTTGGAAGAAATAATGCCAATGAATATTACTGAATACTGTCTGAAGTCTAGTTACACTGAAAATAATAATAACCTCTGATATTATAATTTGTTCCAAAAAGGATCATGATAAAATAATGAAAAAGAAAGAATATTTTATTTTAGCTCATTAAATGTCAACATTTAAAACTTCAAAAGAGATTTTCAAAAGAAATTTACTGTTAGACCTATTTCACACAGTTGCATGTATATAGCTATTAGCTATTATTTTACTTCTTGTATTTAATATATTGATATTTGAATTTTTTTTATAATTACCTTTCAGATGAATTATAAACATTAATACTATCATCAATGCATATGATATTAATGAGTTAATAAGTTAAAACAACCCTGTAAGATTACTATATGAAGAAACAATGTTTAGACAATCATGTGATTTTTTTTAAATGAGAACTACTTCATCATGTTAATTAAGGAATGACTGTAATATTTTTTCTGTCTATGAAGAAATAACATAAAAAATTTGGTGCACACTGAATAACGCGCATAGCGGGTTATTTAACAATGTGCACCACATTTTTTATGTTATTTCAAATAGACAGAAAAAATATTACAGTCATTTCTTATAATTTAATTCTAAATACCGTTTAAACTGTAGAAAACCATGATAAAACGTTGATGACGTCACGGTCACATGACTAAATTATGTCTATGGGCTGATAACAAAATAACGTCAGCTAATCAGAAGACGTGTTACATCCAAAATTAAATTATCACAAAATAATGGTGAAAATGGAGGAACTAAACAATTTTACATTGTATCTCAAAACTGAAAGACCTGACCTATCTGTCAAAAAAATCTGTAAAAAATAAATATAAAAAGCTCCATCCAATATCTGGCATGTTGACCCCTAAAGTATTCCTTTACAAATATATAGCCCTTCAAATTATTCTGATTTTTTTTTTAACATGTCTTAGATGTAATGGATGTACCAACCTGTATCTTCAGAATCAGAATTCTCATCCATCTGGAAATACAAAAAAGGAAAAATTTAAAAATATTCATATGTTCAGTGTTTTTGTTTTTTTTTTATTGTGAGACATGGTTTGACTGCCAGTGAGATACAATGTAGCTATCCACCAGAGACCAAAGGAAGTGAATGTAACTTGTAAGCAATGATAGGTCACCCTGCATCCTTCAACAATGAACAAAACCTATTAAAAATGTTAAAGTCTGGAAAGTTAATAAGAAATGTTTGCTGAAAACCAACCCAAATTAAGGTGTATTATTGCCCTGTTGGCCATGGCTGAATTCATATGTATAGTTAGCTGGTAAAGGACCCAGCATTACAAATATTAACTGTAGTGAGAATGCACTTATAGTTTTCTTCTTATAAAAATAATTAAATAACAATTTGAAATGGGTTAAAAGTGCATGAAACAATCAACAATTCAGGGTATTCTTATCTATAGGCACTAATTCCACCCATTTAATAGCAGACCTGTTCTTCTACTGTTATGACCAAACTCAGAAAAGAACAGTCTAAATTGCATTTATTTGATAAATTTAACAACATGAACAACACTCATCATTATCTTGATGGCATTTTCCGTTAAATAATCCAGTATTTTCTAAATTTAATCCTGAATTTTACCAAAAGGAATGAATTAAATATAAAGGGTAATAAGACATGCATATTTTATACATATGTACAGTGTGGATTAATGTCTATGTCTGCAAGGTGTTGACTACAATATCAAGAACAACAGATTAATCAGGCCTCTACTTTATCTTTTACATGTCCATTTGGGAAACTTTTAAACTCTATTGCTTTTAAACTCAAAAGTGCAAAATTTTCAATATTTACACGATGACACACTTAAGAACATATAACTACAAATTTTGATTTAAAGCATACCTAATTGTAATGAATATTTATCCAGGAAAGAGTATTTAAAGCAAAATCTATCTTATTGTTTTCAATATTTTAATTTGTTTTAGATACTTTTTTAGGCACATGAAGTACCACAAGCGTCTTATACACACATTGTTTTCAGAAATTGTCCAAATGTGAACAATGTAAAAATCAAATTTGTGCAGTTAAATTGTACTTTTGTTGAGAAAAAAATAATAAGATTTCATTGCTTATAAAAGCAGTATTTCTCAAGATACAGTTTTGGGGTAATATCTGTTGGTTCGCTGGTTCATATTGAGTCTAAACTGAGAATTGTCTGGAAATCAATCACATTGTACCCCCTGGGTACAAGTCAATTCGGCAACCATGGAAAAGGTCAAATCAGCATCTGGTTAAATCTGTGTCTGGTCAAATCAGCACTCTTTTAAAGTCAATTCGGCATTCCAATATTATTTGATAAAATACATATATAAATAATTCAAAAAAATCTATTAATTATCTCACTATTTTTAATTATTTAAAAAAACGTTAGAATACATACATGTAAGTCATGTCAGTCATTCCTCTGAAAATTTCTCAACATTCAATGACTGATGGTTTGATTAGTTTTCTTTTCAATTGATTATTCAATAACTTATATCAATTAAATAATAAATAAGTGTGTTGTTATTGAATAAAAGGAAAAACTATCACTAATCTAACTTGCATGCAAACTAATCGGCAAATATAAAGGTGTTATTTCAGGTAAGTATATATTAAACCAACAATCTTGCAAAATAATGCTCTAGTTGGTAAAAATATGCATAACAAATATATATATCATTTGTAAATCAAATACCTTGATTAAACATAAAGTTGAAAGAAAAAATACATACAGAAACCACTAAAAAAATGTTAATTGGTCAATATTTCTGTACATGCCCTACTTTATTTTAATCTTTCTGTTTAAAATACTGAAAACAAATTTATTTTCAACATATTTAACATGGTTGGGGAAAGACTTCATTGGATGTTGATTTAACCAGGTGACCATATGACTATTCCTGCTGCTGATTTGACCAGATGCCGATTTCATTATGTGCTGGCAGGTTTGACTAGAATTTGTACCGCCCATATACATGATATAGTCCAAATAATTATGACATCTTGGAAGGCTATTATATATTTTTTTCTTTGACGGCTACATCAAAACAAAAATTTAAAATAGCCTTCCAAGACGTCATAACTATTTGGACTACCGCCCATAAAGAACTTCCTGAATTAAAGCATCAGATATTAAAACCTATCTATCAAACACATACAAGGTATATAGCTTATTTACTATTATTTATTTTCAAGACAAATAGTCATGTGCAAACATGGAAAAGGGGGTACTTGTTTAAGTTAAATTTACTAAGAACGATGTGTATGACTCATATAATTTCAGAAGACATAACTGTTCTCAATATCATACAAAAAAAACTGAATGCAATATGATTCAAACCAATAATAAGCTTTTACTTTTGTTGTTTCTGGTGCGTCCTCAGATTCACTGATACTTGAGGAATTGCCCATAGTTTAAAAGATTCATTATATTCTTTTGCTTTTTTGATTGAAGGGATTTCAGTGAACCGGGGAAAGCAACGAAAGCAATATTTCCGAGAAAACGGAAGTTGTTTTCGGGCAACAGAAAAGAAAAGCAATACGCGAACTTTATTTTTTATATATGATGATCATATGTTCGAATTTTCAATAATTAGACTATTCTTTCTACAGTTAAAGATGGGCTTCAAAAATATTGTAAGGAGATATATTCTACCAGTGGTGTTAACCTTACCTTACCTCTGTATCTTTAACCCCCTTTGTAGAGGAACCATACGCTAGTATGTATAACTTGTGGTCTTTCTTATATACAGTGATGCCTCCACCAAATATGTTGCAGTGCTGAGACTATTTACACAGTGAAGTCTTACCCACACACAATTATATTAAAAATCCGTTATCACAATATATTTACAATGTTCCTGTGTTGATTAAAAGTCAAGTCACGTACTTTATAATTCCTCTTTTTCTTTATATAAGTAATATGTGTAAGTAGCACACTCCTGTACATGAAGTCCGTATAGTGTGAACAAGCACGTGAATAACGTATCAATTGTGATATATAAACACCATACGAAGGGGCAGATGGTATGTTACTGCTGAGAAATGGGAAATTGATAATTGGGAAGTTGAAATCGTCCCGTTTGTCATAGATTTTCGTGTGAAGTCGTCCATCTACGTCAATATTGAGGAAAAGATCAAGGTATGAAGCAGTCCTTCTAGTATCAGTAGTATCCTTAATTTCAAGTTCACTGGGATATATGAGATGTAAGTATTGGCTGAAGTATGGGTTATTCAATGATAGAACATCATCAATATATCGGAAAGTAAAAAAAAAAAGTAAAGAATTTCGCAAGGTGCTTTTTCTTTTTGTCTTTTAGAAGGTTTTGAATGAATTCTGCTTCATACGAGTACAAAAACAACACCGCCAGCAGGGGTGCACAATTAGTACCTATTGGAATACCGATTGTCTGTTGAAATATAAATCCTCCAAACTCAACAAATATATTGTCGATCAAAAAGTCCAGCATTTTGATAATATCATCTTCAGTATATTTTCTGGAAGATTCAGTGTGATTCTTCACAAAATATGAATTATTGTAACCCAAAACAAGAAATTTGTATCTACGATTCCCATTTTTATAGAAAAATATGGAACGCCATGACTGCCTTATGTTAATGATCAGCATTATATTCAGTGCTTACAACATTATATGCAGTGCTCACACCATTATATGCAGTGCTCACAACATTATATAAAGTGCTCACAACATTATATTAATAAGTGCTCACAACATTATATTAAGTGCTCACAACATTATATGCAGTGCTCACATCATTATATGCAGTGCTCACATCATTATATGCAGTGCTCACAACATTATATGCAGTGATCACAACATTATATTAAGTGATCACAACATTATATTAAGTGCTCACAACATGATATTAAGTGCTCACAACTTTATATGCAGTGCTCACAACATTCTATGCAGTGCTCACAGCATTCTATGCAGTGCTCACGCCATTATATGCAGTGCTCACAACATTATATTAAGTGCTCACAACATTATATTAAGTGCTCACAACATTATACGCAGTGGTCCAAACATTATATGCAGTGGTCACAACATTATATGAAGTGGTGAAAACATTATATGAAATGCTCACAACATTATATGAAGTGGTCACAACATTATACGTTTTTTGTTGTATGATGAGATTGATGTATGATGAGATCATTCGGTAAACTTCGTTTTTTTGCGGAAATTACCGAATCCATAATTGGTAAATTGCGGTAAATTAATGCCCAGCAAACAAATTTCAACAGTAATTATTATATATGTTATATTAAGGCAGTATACAATATATAAAACTGATTGAAATAAGTAAATTAAGAAGTATGATCAATTTAACACAAATTTATTCCACACCAGGGCAGTTTGAACTTATTTTTGAGGATCAGTTTCACCATATTCACAACTTAAAATGTATATAAAATTATATTTAAGTCTTTATTAAATTGCTTCGCCGAACGCAGTTGGATACGACCGCAGAGGTCCAACCCTGAACAGTTCGGACAAAAATGGACACACTATTCACGCTTGATTCAGGTCTGAATTTGGAATGTAATTAAATGTTTGACACATAATAGGTTTCTGACACAGAATAACTGTAGTCAAAGAACTAAAAATTGGTTATATAATTTGAATTTATACTTAATTTTTTGCTTTTGCACTACGCTGTTGCGAATTGCCCCATCCCCTCCAAAAATTAAAAAAATACCGTCCTTATTTTGTTGTTTTGTGCAATATACTATGCTGTTGCATACTGACCCCAACCTCAAGAAAAGAAAAATGTATCCCCCACTTTTTTTCTTTTTAATTTCTGAAATCTGATATGGGAAAAAAAATCTTTACACATAATTTTAAAGCAGTGTAAGGGAGGTAATCAAACATGTCTGGATTCCCTTAATATATTTGGATTACCTTCCTTACACTGGTTTCAAATTGTCTTAATTGACCATTAACCAAGAAACCCTTGTTTTTCCCTCTTTTTTGCCTCTAATTCCTAAACGGTTTGAGCCATAACACCTCCCCAATCTACCCCTCCGAGCAAATCATAATCATCCTTTTGGTAGTTTGGAAACTTGTGGTATAATTTCAGAGAGATTCATACACTTAATGACTGGAAACTACAAAAATGTTTATTTCGACCGCCTTTTTGGCTCCTAATTCCTAAAAAGTTAAGACCATACCCTCCCCCCCCCCCCCCCCCACCCCAATTTTTTTCTTTAGTGGCTATAAACCTTGTGTTAAAATTTGATTGATTTCTATTTACTTAAACAAAAGTTATTATCCGGAAAACATCTGTCTTCGTCGACGCTGACGACGACGACGTGATAGCAATATACGACCATTTTTTTTTTCATTTTTTCTTGCAGTCGTATTAAAACATGTAGACTTATACACATATATTGTGCATTTCTGAATAAATATATTCAGATTACTCGAGATGGTATAAATTAAGATATGTTATGACCCAGTATTTTTCAAGGAGAACCAAATATCTGTCAGAAGTATACTGTTCATTGCATTTTTTTTTTATCAATGTTGGTCAGCAATTGCAAATAGAATTTTACTTAAACATTTACGATTTTCAATCATATTTTAAAAAGGCATGTCACAGCAATGTTTGGTGCAAAATAACAAGTTTGTGAATTTAAATTCTTTTAAGAATATAATTTGGACTATGCTATACATAAAAGTCAAATTAGTTTCGACAATTTTCCATTTTTTTCCCCGTGAGTGATCCATATCCATGAGAAAGAAGCCCCACAGAAACAATCAAGATCCATCGTCAAAAGTAACTTTCCAGATAACGAAAAAAATATTCAGATATGAAATTTTCAACCTTTTACATTGATCCTAACATGGGATATGAAAAAAAAATTAGTAGCAAAAATAACAGGAATCCCCAGACTATAGACAAGCTTGTATGTGAGAAAAAATAGAACGCCAATAACAACAACGAGAAGAATTCACAGTAAAACAATACTAGAAGTTTTCCATTAATATAATTATATTACAATTATATACTGACATAATAACGAGTATCGTTTTTTTTTTTGTGTGCTTCTGTTACAAAATAAATTGTGTGGACTTAAAATAAAATCAAAGAAGTGCTCAGCAACAAAAAGCATTCCTCTTTTATGTGTTGTTGCTATCATCTGGACCTAAACACAAATTTGAATCTTTTTTCGAGGTCCATTGTTATCAAAGAAGTGCGATCTAAAAGATATTATTCTTCACTGACTTATAGTTGATTATATTTTGTATCTTAATGTACCTTAACCAGAATTAATTTAGGTCAAGTAGTTATCAAAGGTACCAGGATTATAATTTAGCACGCCAGATGCTCGTTTCGTCTACATAAGACTCATCAGTGACGCTCATATCAAAATATTTATAAATCCAAACAAGTACAAAGTTGAAGAGCATTGAAAATGACTCTTTTTTCATGGACAATCGTTACTATCCAATAATAGTAAATCATTCTTTTTTACTCACAGTTTGTTTCAATCTTTACCTAAATGCAAAACTTAGATGCATGGTTTTTTTTATTAGTTGTTAGTGGGTTTGAACTAGCTGTCAGTAACTGCGAGAACTCTCAGATCAGTACTTATAGTGTCTTTTTGTTGTTGGGATATACAAGTACCCGCCCACGTCCACTCTATTTTCTTGTTAGATGTATTTATATTTGTACCCATAGTTCGTTCTTATGTTGTTCTGTTATGCCACTGTCCCAGGTTAGAGGGAGGGTTGGTATCCCGCTAACATGTTAAAACCCGCCGCACATTCTGTATATATGTGGTTGTCCCAAGTCAGGAGGAGCCTTTATCATTTCGGAGCCTTCTATAGCTGACTATGCGGTAATTTCCGATAAAAAACGAAGTTTACCGAATGATCTCATCATACATCAATCTCATCATACATCAATCTCATCATACAACAAAAAACGTATAATGTTGTGACCACTTCATATAATGTTGTGAGCACTTCATATAATGGCTTGACCACTTCATATAATGTTGTGACCACTGCATATAATGTTTGGACCACTGCGTATAATGTTGTGAGCACTTAATATAATGTTGTAAGCACTTAATATAATGGTGTGAGCACTTAATATAATGTTGTGAGCACTGCATATAATGGTGTGAGCACTGCATATAATGGTGTGAGCACTGCATATAATGCTGATCATTAACATAAGGCAGTCATGGCGTTCCATAGAAAAAGCTCTGTTTTATGAGATGGTGAAGTTGATCTTTCAACTGAGCATGGGGAATAGTAGTATATAGCGTAGAAAAATCAAAAGTTTTTATCACGGTTGCTGCAAAATTGCAAAGATTGTGATCGAAGGTTAAGCAGTAGATATTTGGAATTTTTGAGAATCCACATCTGGCAATTTTGCAGCAACCGTGATAAAAACTTTTGATTCATTCAAAACCTTCTAAAAGACAAAAAGAAAAAGCACATTGCGAAATTCTTTAATTTTACTTTCCGATATATTGATGATGTTCTATCATTGAATAACCCATACTTCAGCCAATACTTACATCTCATATATCCCAGTGAACTTGAAATTAAGGATACTACTGATACTAGAAGGACTGCTTCATACCTTGATCTTTTGCTCAATATTGACGTAGATGGACGACTTCACACGAAAATCTATGACAAACGGGACGATTTCAACTTCCCAATTATCAATTTCCCATTTCTCAGCAGTAACATACCATCTGCCCCTTCGTATGGTGTTTATATATCACAATTGATACGTTATTCACGTGCTTGTTCACACTATCATGATACGGACTTCATATACAGGAGTGTGCTACTTACACAGAAACTTCTCCAACAAAGTTATGAGGAGGACAGATTAAAATTGACACTCCGTAAATTTTATGGACACCATCACGAATTGGTGTGTGTTTAACCAAACTAGCTAAGGACATTTTTACCACATGGTAGATTGTGGTTTGTCATTATGTCGTCTAATCTTTTAATTACCAAACGTGACTTATTCCCGATTGTGACTGTTTTGCTGAGTATGAATTCGCATTACTATAAGACTTGTTACGGTACTTGTCTATCCCAAATTCATGTATTTAGTTTAAATGTTTAATGTTATATTTGTAATTCTCATCGGATTTTGTCTAATGTGTTGACGTCTTTTCTATTATATGTATGTGTTATGGAAACAAAAATTAATCACCGCAGTCATTTATTAGATTTAATTTTGGTCAACATAATCTGTACGATAATTTACGTTTGAAGTTGGATTCATAACAAACTGCACATATATATATTATAGTTAATTGCTATTAATAAGTATTGCAATATGCATTGTGTTTAAATGCAATATCAGTATTTAGTTCTATTTTAATCTTTAATCAATCCTAATTCTATCTTACTTTTGAGATATAGTTTTTCATATGTGACGTAATTTTTCTGCTGTTTCAGAAATTTCATATATTCAAATGTGACGTAATTTTTAATGCCTTTTCACCATCGTATGTGACGTCATTTTCATAATTTACTGCGTTGAGGCCTGGACTGAGTCGGGTGTGTCTATTCTGTATTGGTCATTCATTATGTATTCGTGTTTGTTTTATGTAATGAGTTAATACTTCAGTTTCATTATGTATATCTGTTATATTCATTTGATAAAATTTACTGTTTGCAATAGCATTAATTGTTCTAAATAATAAGGATGTTCTTATCCCAAGCATAAAAACTTAGCCGTATTTGACACAACCTTTTTCAACTTTTGATCTTAAGTGCTGTACAACTTTGTACTTTTTTTCGCTTTCGATCTTTTATATATTAATCTGGGCGTCACTGGTGAGTCTTGTGTGGACGAGGCGCGTTTTTGGTGTATTAAATTTTAAACCTGATGTTTTTTGTTATTCATTAAGGTTTATGTACCCTTCTGTAGCCATTTTTGTACGAACTTTTCAAACTTCAATTGTATCAAAACTACAGATATAATGAATAATAGAGATAGGCCATTTTGTACATATTCAAAGGGGAAACTTGATGCAAAGCAATATTTTTTACTGTTCCATTGCATTTAATAGAAAAAGAGGACTTCGTGGCAAATAAATCAAGATTTTTATAGAAAATCCACAGCCTTTATCATGGGCGTCAAGTTGGTTACCTATTCCCTATTCCCTATTCGTTACCTATTCCCTATTCCCTATTCGTTGCCTATTCGTTACCTATTCCCTATTCCCTATTCGTTACCTATTCGTTACCTATTCCCTATTCCCTATTCGTTACCTATTCGTTACCTATTCCCTATTCCCTATTCGTTGCCTATTCGTTACCTATTCCCTATTCCCTATTCGTTACCTATTCGTTACCTATTCCCTATTCCCTATTCGTTACCTATTCGTTACCTATTCCCTATTCCCTATTCGTTACCTATTCGTTACTTATTTGATTTTTAATATCATTCCCCCTTTTTAATTATGGCATGGAATAGTTTAATATGGCTGCCGTTACCATGGAAACGGCACAATTGTGAAAAAAATGAGCTTTTGGTTTTTGGTGAACTGTTTGGATATGCTTCAACTCAGAATCATCATATTTTAAAACAATGTAGGTGCCCACTATATACAGGTGTTGGATGATTTTGGCGATCATTGGAACTACTATGTTGCCATGGAAACTACACCAAAATTTTCAAAATTCTCAAAATGCTCAAAACTTCATGAAACTTCACAGTAATGATGAGCAACATTGGAGTTGGAATTTCCAAAATAGGTCTTGTTACCATGGAAACAATGCAAAAAGGTCAAAAATTTCAAAAATAAGAATTTTCCGCAAACTGGATGAAACTTTACAGGAATGGTAACTGGCATAGGCAGAGTTGGATTTTGAAGTTAGAATTTTCAAAATGGCCGCCGTAACCATGGAAACAGCAAAAATATCAAAAATTCAAAATGTTCAAACTTAATGAAACTTTGCAAAAATGTTACTAGACATCTGTAGATGCTCTCTTTGACTTTGGAATTGTCAAAATGGCTGTCGCTCACCTGGTAATAGGGGGAAGGGGTGCCTTCCGTTATTGCTAGCAATTACAAATCTAGTTGTTAATAGTCTTACATATGGTAATAGTTCTGAATTGGTTGAGGTAAAATGATCTTTTTATGACCTATTTATATGTGTTTGTGCTCAACCGATCCTTTTACTTCATGTTCGATACGCATTTGTTCCTTACTTGTTTTTTATACGTTCTACCTTTTAACTGCTTTATGTCCGTATGTTTGAAGATGGATCTTGGTTCGACGGGATGAAATCACCGTGTTAGCGCTTGCGTAAAAACGAAGATGTGGTATGATTGCCAATGAGACAACACTCCACATTAGACCAAAATGACACAGAAATTATCAACTATAGTTCACTGTACGGCCTTCAACAATGAGCATAGCCCAAACCGTGTAGTCACCTATAAAAGGCCCAGACATGACAACCTCATACAATTCAAACAACAAAACTGACGGCCGTATTTCATATACAAAAAAATAAACGGAAATATGTAACACAAAAACAAACGATAACTACTTAATTTCAGGCTCTTGTCTAGGGACAGGCACATACTTACATAATGTGGTAGAGTTAAACATGTAAGCAGGGTGTACATCGTTTCGGAGCATGCTATTACCTTGTTTAATTCGTTCCATCACTCGCTTATAATTCGCTTATAATACGTGTATCTTACGTTGCACCTTTTAAAACATGATTTTCAATTGTTTTGTTGTCTCTGGTGGAAGATTTGGGCTCTTAGAGGTGATATAACTCTATAAGTGCATTTGTATCCGTTCCAGCGGTCGGATAATACCCTGTTAAATATTCGTTACTAATTCGCTTTTAAAAAGTTTGTTGTACGTTGCACCTTTTAGAAAAGGATTTCCAATTGTGTTCATATCTCTGGTGGTAATAATGTGTTCTTATAGATGAAATACCCCTATAAGCGCATATGTACTCGTTCCAGCGATCGGTTAATACCCTGTTACCTATTCGTTACCTATTCGTTACCTATTCACTTATAGTACGTTTGTTGTACGTTGCACCTTTTAGAAAAGGATTTTCAATTAAATTCATATCTCTGATGGTAACAATGTGTTCTTAGAGATGAAATGACCCCATTAGAGCGCATGTACCCGTTCCAGCGCTCGGTAAATAACCTGTTACCTATTCGTTACTTATTCGCTTTTAATGCGCGGGGTATACGGTGCACCTTGAAATAAATCGTTTTTTAATTGTGTTCAGGTCTCTGGTGGTAAGAATGTGTTCTTAGAGATGAAATTACCCTATTAGCGCGCATGTACCCGTTCCAGCGCTCGGTTAATACCCTGTTACCTATTCGTTACCTATTCGTTACCTATTCGCTTATAATACATTTTTTTATACGTTTCACCTGTTAGAAAAGGATTTTCAATTATGTCCAGGTCTCAGACGGTAACAATGTGTTCTTAGAGATGAAATGACCCCATTAGAGCGCATGTACCCGTTCCAGCGCTCGGTAAATATCCTGTTACCTATTCGTGACCTATTCGCTTTTAATGCGCGGGGTATACGGTGCACCTTGAAATAAATCGTTTTTTAATTGTGTTCAGGTCTCTGGTGGTAAGAATGTGTTCTTAGAGATGAAATGACCCTATTAGCGCGCATGTACCCGTTCCAGCGCTCGGTTAATACCCTGTTATCCATTCGTTACCTATTCGTTACCTATTCGCTTATAATACATTTTTTTATACGTTTCACCTGTTAGAAAAGGATTTTCAATTATGTCCATGTCTCAGGTGGTAACAATGTGTTCTTAGAGATGAAATTACCCTATTAGCGCTCATGTACCCGTTCCAGTGCTCGGTAAATAATCTTGTTACCTATTCGTTACCTATTCGCTTTTAATGCGCGGGGTATACGCTGCAACTTGAAATAAATCGTGTTTTAATTGTGTTCATGTCTCAGGTGGTAACAATGTGTTCTTAGAGATGAAATGACCCCATTAGAGCGCATGTACCCGTTCCAGCGCTCGGTAAATAACCTGTTACCTATTCGTTACCTATTCGCTTTTAATGCGCGGGGTATACGGTGCACCTTGAAATACATCGTTTTTTAATTGTGTTCAGGTCTCTGGTGGTAAGAATGTGTTCTTAGAGATGAAATGACCCTATTAGCGCGCATGTACCCGTTCCAGCGCTCGGTTAATACCCTGTTACCTATTCGTTACCTATTCGTTACCTATTCGCTTATAATACATTTTTTTATACGTTTCACCTGTTAGAAAAGGATTTTCAATTATGTCCATGTCTCAGGTGGTAACAATGTGTTCTTAGAGATGAAATGACCCCATTAGAGCGCATGTACCCGTTCCAGCGCTCGGTAAATAACCTGTTACCTATTCGTTACCTATTCGCTTTTAATGCGCGGGGTATACGGTGCACCTTGAAATAAATCGTTTTTTAATTGTGTTCATGTCTGGTGGTAAGAATGTGTTCTTAGAGATGAAATGACCCTATTAGCGCGCATGTACCCGTTCCAGCGCTCGGTTAATACCCTGTTACCTATTCGTTACCTATTCGTTACCTATTCGCTTATAATACATTTTTTTATACGTTTCACCTGTTAGAAAAGGATTTTCAATCATGTCCATGTCTCAGGTGGTAACAATGTGTTCTTAGAGATGAAATGACCCCATTAGAGCGCATGTACCCGTTCCAGCGCTCGGTAAATAACCTGTTACCTATTCGTTACTTATTCGCTTTTAATGCGCGGGGTATACGGTGCACCTTGAAATAAATCGGTTTTTAATTGTTTTCAGGTCTCTGGTGGTAAGAATGTGTTCTTACAGATGAAATAACCTAATCAGCGCGCATGTACCCGTTCCAGCGCTCGGTTAATACCCTGTTACCTATTCGTTACCTATTCGCTTATAATACATTTTTTTATACGTTTCACCTGTTAGAAAAGGATTTTCAATTATGTCCAGGTCTCAGACGGTAACAATGTGTTCTTAGAGATGAAATGACCCCATTAGAGCGCATGTACCCGTTCCAGCGCTCGGTAAATAACCTGTTACCTATTCGTTACCTATTTGCTTTTAATGCGCGGGGTATACGGTGCAGCTTGAAATAAATCGTTTTTTAATTGTGTTCAGGTCTCTGGTGGTAAGAATGTGTTCTTAGAGATGAAATGACCCTATTAGCGCGAATGTACCCGTTCCAGCGCTCGGTTAATACCCTGTTACCTATTCGTTACCTATTCGCATATAATACATTTTTTTTATACGTTTCAACTGTTAGAAAAGGATTTTCAATTATGTCCATGTCTCAGGTGGTAACAATGTGTTCTTAGAGATGAAATTACCCTATTAGCGCTCATGTACCCGTTCCACCAGAGACATGAACACAATTAAAAAACGATTTATTTCAAGGTGCAACGTATATCTCGTGCATTCAAAGCAAATAAGAAACGAATAAGAAGCAGGGTATTAACTGAGCGCTGGAACGAGTACATATGCGCTAATAGGGGTATTTCATCTAAAAGAACACATTATTACCACCAGAGATATGAACTGAATTAAAAATCCTTTTCTAAAAGATGCAACGTACAACAAACGTAATATAAGTGAATAGGTAACGAATAGGTAACGGGTATTTATCGAGCGCTGGAACGGGTACATGCACGCTAATAGGGTAATTTCATCTCTAAGAACACATTGTTACCACCAGAGACATGGAGACAATTAAAAATCCTTTTCTAAAAGGTGCAACATACAACAAAAGTATTATAAGTGAATAGGTAACGAATAGGTAACGAATAGGTTACAGGGTATTCACCGAGCGCTGGAACGGGTACATGCGCGCTAATAGGGTAATTTCATCTCTAAGAACACATTGTTACCACAAGAGACATGGAGACAATTAAAAATCCTTTTCTAAAAGGTGCAACATACAACAAACGTTTTATAAGTGAATAGGTAACGAATAGGTAACGAATAGGTAATAGGGTATTAAACGAGCGCTGGAACGGGTTCATGCGCTCTAATAGGGTAATTTCATCTCTAAGAACACATTGTTACCACCAGAGACACGGACACCATTGAAAATCCTTTTCTGAAAGGTGCAACGTACAACAAACGTATTATAAGTGAATAGGTAACGAATAGGTAACAGGGTATTTACCGAGCGCTGGAACGGTTACATGCGCGCTAATAGGGTAATTTCATCTCTAAGAACACATTGTTACCACAAAAGACATGGAGACAATTAAAAATCCTTTTCTGAAAGGTGCAACATACAACAAACGTATTATAAATGAATAGGTAACGAATAGGTAACAGGGTATTAAACGAGCGCTGGAACGGGTTCATGCGCTCTAATAGGGTCATTTCATCTCTAAGAACACATTGTTACCACCAGAGACCTGAACACAATTAAAAAAACGATTTATTTCAAGGTGCAACGTATACCTCGTGCATTAAAAGCAAATAAGGAACGAATAAGTAGCAGGGTATTAACTGAGCGCTGGAACGAGTACATACGCGCTAATAGGGGTATTTCATCTAAAAGAACACATTATTACCACCAGAGATATGAACTGAATTAAAAATCCTTTTCTAAAAGGTGCAACGTACAACAAACGTATTATAAGTGAATAGGTAACGAATAGGTAACAGGGTATTTATCGAGCGCTGGAACGGGTACATGCGCTTATAGGGTCATTTCATCTCTAAGAACACATTGTTACCACCAGAGACACGGACACCATTGAAAATCCTTTTTTGAAAGGTGCAACGTACAACAAACGTATTATAAGTGAATAGGTAACGAATAGGTAACGAATAGGTAACAGGGTATTAACCGAGCGCTGGAACGGGTACATGCGCGCTAATAGGGTAATTTCATCTCTAAGAACACATTGTTACCACCAGACATGAACACAATTAAAAAACGATTTATTTCAAGGTGCACCGTATACCCCGCGCATTAAAAGCGAATAGGTAACGAATAGGTAACGAATAGGTAACAGGGTATTAACCGAGCGCTGGAACGGGTACATGCGCGCTAATAGGGTCATTTCATCTCTAAGAACACATTCTTACCACCAGAGACCTGAACACAATTAAAAAACGATTTATTTCAAGGTGCACCGTATACCTTGCTCATTAAAAGCGAATAGGTAACGAATAGGTAACAGGTTATTTACCGAGCGCTGGAACGGGTACATGCGCTCTAATGGGGTCATTTCATCTCTAAGAACACATTGTTACCACCAGACATGAACACAATTAAAACACAATTTATTTCAAGGTGCAGCGTATACCCCGCGCATTAAAAGCGAATAGGTAACGAATAGGTAACAGGTTATTTACCGAGCTCTGGAACGGGTACATGCGCTCTAATGGGGTCATTTCATCTCTAAGAACACATTGTTACCACCTGAGACATGGACATAATTGAAAATCCTTTTCTAACAGGTGAAACGTATAAAAAAATGTATTATAAGCGAATAGGTAACGAATAGGTAACGAATAGGTAACAGGGTATTAACCGAGCGCTGGAACGGGTACATGCGCGCTAATAGGGTCATTTCATCTCTAAGAACACATTCTTACCACCAGAGACCTGAACACAATTAAAAAACGATTTATTTCAAGGTGCACCGTATACCCCGCGCATTAAAAGCGAATAGGTAACGAATAGGTAACAGGTTATTTACCGAGCGCTGGAACGGGTACATGCGCTCTAATGGGGTCATTTCATCTCTAAGAACACATTGTTACCACCTGAGACATGAACACAATTAAAACACGATTTATTTCAAGTTGCAGCGTATACCCCGCGCATTAAAAGCGAATAGGTAACGAATAGGTAACAAGATTATTTACCGAGCACTGGAACTGTTACATGAGCGCTAATAGGGTAATTTCATCTCTAAGAACACATTGTTACCACCTGAGACATGGACATAATTGAAAATCCTTTTCTAACAGGTGAAACGTATAAAAAAATGTATTTTAAGCGAATAGGTAACGAATAGGTAACGAATGGATAACAGGGTATTAACCGAGCGCTGGAACGGGTACATGCGCGCTAATAGGGTCATTTCATCTCTAAGAACACATTCTTACCACCAGAGACCTGAACACAATTAAAAAACGATTTATTTCAAGGTGCACCGTATACCCCGCGCATTAAAAGCGAATAGGTAACGAATAGGTAACAGGATATTTACCGAGCGCTGGAACGGGTACATGCGCTCTAATGGGGTCATTTCATCTCTAAGAACACATTGTTACCGTCTGAGACCTGGACATAATTGAAAATCCTTTTCTAACAGGTGAACTATAAAAAAATGTATTATAAGCGAATAGGTAACGAATAGGTAACGAATAGGTAACAGGGTATTAACCGAGCGCTGGAACGGGTACATGCGCGCTAATAGGGTAATTTCATCTCTAAGAACACATTCTTACCACCAGAGACCTGAACACAATTAAAAAACGATTTATTTCAAGGTGCACCGTATACCCCGCGCATTAAAAGCGAATAAGTAACGAATAGGTAACAGGTTATTTACCGAGCGCTGGAACGGGTACATGCGCTCTAATGGGGTCATTTCATCTCTAAGAACACATTGTTACCACCAGACATGAACACAATTAAAACACAATTTATTTCAAGGTGCAGCGTATACCCCGCGCATTAAAAGCGAATAGGTAACGAATAGGTAACAGGTTATTTACCGAGCTCTGGAACGGGTACATGCGCTCTAATGGGGTCATTTCATCTCTAAGAACACATTGTTACCACCTGAGACATGGACATAATTGAAAATCCTTTTCTAACAGGTGAAACGTATAAAAAAATGTATTATAAGCGAATAGGTAACGAATAGGTAACGAATAGGTAACAGGGTATTAACCGAGCGCTGGAACGGGTACATGCGCGCTAATAGGGTCATTTCATCTCTAAGAACACATTCTTACCACCAGAGACCTGAACACAATTAAAAAACGATTTATTTCAAGGTGCACCGTATACCCCGCGCATTAAAAGCGAATAGGTAACGAATAGGTAACAGGTTATTTACCGAGCGCTGGAACGGGTACATGCGCTCTAATGGGGTCATTTCATCTCTAAGAACACATTGTTACCACCTGAGACATGAACACAATTAAAACACGATTTATTTCAAGTTGCAGCGTATACCCCGCGCATTAAAAGCGAATAGGTAACGAATAGGTAACAAGATTATTTACCGAGCACTGGAACGGGTACATGAGCGCTAATAGGGTAATTTCATCTCTAAGAACACATTGTTACCACCTGAGACATGGACATAATTGAAAATCCTTTTCTAACAGGTGAAACGTATAAAAAAATGTATTTTAAGCGAATAGGTAACGAATAGGTAACGAATGGATAACAGGGTATTAACCGAGCGCTGGAACGGGTACATGCGCGCTAATAGGGTCATTTCATCTCTAAGAACACATTCTTACCACCAGAGACCTGAACACAATTAAAAAACGATTTATTTCAAGGTGCACCGTATACCCCGCGCATTAAAAGCGAATAGGTAACGAATAGGTAACAGGATATTTACCGAGCGCTGGAACGGGTACATGCGCTCTAATGGGGTCATTTCATCTCTAAGAACACATTGTTACCGTCTGAGACCTGGACATAATTGAAAATCCTTTTCTAACAGGTGAAACGTATAAAAAAATGTATTATAAGCGAATAGGTAACGAATAGGTAACGAATAGGTAACAGGGTATTAACCGAGCGCTGGAACGGGTACATGCGCGCTAATAGGGTAATTTCATCTCTAAGAACACATTCTTACCACCAGAGACCTGAACACAATTAAAAAACGATTTATTTCAAGGTGCACCGTATACCCCGCGCATTAAAAGCGAATAAGTAACGAATAGGTAACAGGTTATTTACCGAGCGCTGGAACGGGTACATGCGCTCTAATGGGGTCATTTCATCTCTAAGAACACATTGTTACCATCAGAGATATGAATTTAATTGAAAATCCTTTTCTAAAAGGTGCAGCGTACAACAAACGTACTATAAGTGAATAGGTAACGAATAGGTAACGAATAGGTAACAGGGTATTAACCGATCGCTGGAAAGAGTACATATGCGCTTATAGGGGTATTTCATCTATAAGAACACATTATTACCACCAGAGATATGAACACAATTGGAAATCCTTTTCTAAAAGGTGCAACGTACAACAAACTTTTTAAAAGCGAATTAGTAACGAATATTTAACAGGGTATTATCCGACCGCTGGAACGGATACAAATGCACTTATAGAGTTATATCACCTCTAAGAGCCCAAATCTTCCACCAGAGACAACAAAACAATTGAAAATCATGTTTTAAAAGGTGCAACGTAAGATACACGTATTATAAGCGAATTATAAGCGAGTGATGGAACGAATTAAACAAGGTAATAGCATGCTCCGAAACGATGTACACCCTGCTTACATGTTTAACTCTACCACATTATGTAAGTATGTGCCTGTCCCTAGACAAGAGCCTGAAATTAAGTAGTTATCGTTTGTTTTTGTGTTACATATTTCCGTTTATTTTTTTGTATATGAAATACGGCCGTCAGTTTGGTGTTTGAATTGTATGAGGTTGTCATGTCTGGGCCTTTTATAGGTGACTACACGGTTTGGGCTATGCTCATTGTTGAAGGCCGTACAGTGAACTATAGTTGATAATTTCTGTGTCATTTTGGTCTAATGTGGAGTGTTGTCTCATTGGCAATCATACCACATCTTCGTTTTTACGCAAGCGCTAACACGGTGATTTCATCCCGTCGAACCAAGATCCATCTTCAAACATACGGACATAAAGCAGTTAAAAGGTAGAACGTATAAAAAACAAGTAAGGAACAAATGCGTATCGAACATGAAGTAAAAGGATCGGTTGAGCACAAACACATATAAATAGGTCATAAAAAGATCATTTTACCTCAACCAATTCAGAACTATTACCATATGTAAGACTATTAACAACTAGATTTGTAATTGCTAGCAATAACGGAAGGCACCCCTTCCCCTTATTACCAGGTGAGCGACAGCCATTTTGACAATTCCAAAGTCAAAGAGAGCATCTACAGATGTCTAGTAACATTTTTGCAAAGTTTCATTAAGTTTGAACATTTTGAATTTTTGATATTTTTGCTGTTTCCATGGTTACGGCGGCCATTTTGAAAATTCTAACTTCAAAATCCAACTCTGCCTATGCCAGTTACCATTCCTGTAAAGTTTCATCCAGTTTGCGGAAAATTCTTATTTTTGAAATTTTTGACCTTTTTGCATTGTTTCCATGGTAACAAGACCTATTTTGGAAATTCCAACTCCAATGTTGCTCATCATTACTGTGAAGTTTCATGAAGTTTTGAGCATTTTGAGAATTTTGAAAATTTTGGTGTAGTTTCCATGGCAACATAGTAGTTCCAATGATCGCCAAAATCATCCAACACCTGTATATAGTGGGCACCTACATTGTTTTAAAATATGATGATTCTGAGTTGAAGCATATCCAAACAGTTCACCAAAAACCAAAAGCTCATTTTTTTCACAATTGTGCCGTTTCCATGGTAACGGCAGCCATATTAAACTATTCCATGCCATAATTAAAAAGGGGGAATGATATTAAAAATCAAATAAGTAACGAATAGGTAACGAATAGGGAATAGGGAATAGGTAACGAATAGGGAATAGGGAATAGGTAACGAATAGGCAACGAATAGGGAATAGGGAATAGGTAACGAATAGGTAACGAATAGGGAATAGGGAATAGGTAACGAATAGGTAACGAATAGGGAATAGGGAATAGGTAACGAATAGGCAACGAATAGGGAATAGGGAATAGGTAACGAATAGGGAATAGGGAATAGGTAACCAACTTGACGCCCATGCCTTTATCCTTGTACTCTCATATTTGGCAATTTGATGACTGATAGATATATGATTATTGCATGCAGTGCTAGCATTGATTTCCTTAAAACAAGTTTATAAATGTAGTTATTGGTTAAGACAAGTATAAATGTGGCCAAAATCAAGTACACCTTTTAGGGTGCGCTCGACTTTAGTGACTCAGCACGAGGTGTTTTGGAATTTACAGGTTACTTAGAACTTTTTGTAAAAAATAAACACTAGCACATCATAGAAAATCAAGTGAGTAATTTATGTTTCAAATTTTATAACAAAAATCTCTGTATTAAAGGCTGTGGATTTTCTATAAAAATCTTGATTTATTTGCCACAAAGTCCTCTTTTTCTATCAAATGCAATGAAACAGTAAAAAATAATGCTTTGCATCAAGTTTCCCCTTGGAATATGTACTAAATGGCCTATCTCTATTATTTATTATATCTTTAGTTTTCATACAATTGAGGTTTGAAAAATTCGTACAAAAATGGCTACAGAAGGGTACATAAACCTTAATCATGTGTTTCTTTGTCTAATACGTTTTCCTATTTATTTGTATTGTAGTCCTGTAATATTATGTTGTCATTTCTATGTTATATTTAACATTGCCATTAAAGTGCGATGTTTGGCATGCCACAAAACCAGGTTCAACCCACCATTTTTTCCTTTAAAAATGTCCTGTACCAAGTCAGGAATATGGCCATTGTTATATTATAGTTCGTTTCTGTGTGTGTTACAATTTAACGTTGCGTCGTTTGTTTTCTCTTATTTTTGAGTGTAAATTGACATTGCGATAAGACGTGTCACGGTACTTGTTTATCCCAAATTCATGTATTTGGCTTTGATGTTATATTTGTTATTCTCGTGGGATTTGGTCTGATGCTTGGTCCGTTTCTGTGTGTGTTAGTTACATTGTAGTGTTGTGTCGTTGTTCTCCTCTTATATTTATGCGTTTCCCTCAGTTTTATTTTGTTATCCCGATTTTGTTTTTTGTCCATGGATTTATGAGTTTGAACAGCGGAAACAGTGAAAACATAATTGCCGAAATAGATTGCAACTGCAATAATTTACTTTTGTCTTCAATGTTGCCGGGAAGTAGCGACCTCCACAGTGTATAAAAAACAAATAGATTATCAATCTGAGATTTAATTTCACGCCTTATAAACAAGGTCGGCACTTAAAGTTCTATAAACAAAGGCAACAGCTAGCAGTATACCGCTGGTCAATAGTTATAAATCGGTCAAGCGAAAACACCTGGGTTACCAACTAAAACCGAAGGAATCACATCAACTATAAGAGGTAAACTACGAAACAACAGAAACACTGAACTGTAACAAAAACAAACGCCAACATACATAGAAACGGATTAGTTGATAATTAAAAAAATGGTGGGTCGAGCCTGATTTTACAGAAAGCCAAATTGTCCGCTTATATGACAATGTTAGGAAAACGGCAAAAGAGACAACATTACTTGACAGGTGTAAAGAACAAATGAACAAAACTCATGACAGAGAAATACACATGAAACAATACAGTACACCAGGACACCACAAACGAAGAATACACTGTGTGTAAATAGAGCAAAAATGTAGTTAAAATATAGAAATATTAAGAAAATTGAAGAAACGAGAAGTGAAAAAAGATTTCGATATTCATTTAAATAGAGGTACGCACATAAGTATTCTAATATACACCCGGAAAATACACATAATAGAAGAGGGGCGAAAGATACCAGAGGAACATTCAAACTTATAGATTGAAAATAAACAAACAACGCCATGACTGAAAAAGAAAACAGGCACATAATAGTACACAAGATACAACATAGAAAACTAAATCCTTTTTGTCCAGTTTGCGAAAAAGGTGTGAATGCATTAGACTAAATCTATTGGACGCCTTCCTTTTTGCATTGTTTTACCCTAGTAATTGTGTGGCCCTTTATAGCTTGCGTGGGAGGCTGTACTTTGATCTATAATTGTTAACTTTTTTTTCGAATTGTGACTTGAATGGAGAGTTGTATTAAACTAAATCTTCTCATTTCTATGTAGTTTGATAAAAAATGCTAAAATCTAAATGACGAGTAATTAAATCTTATTCTAATTCATACACGTCATCTATACTAGTATATGAAATTCTTGACAATGAAGAGATTAAGTTTCATAACGGCATTTCCAAACACAACTGCGATATCAGTCTCATGCTATTTGACCCGGAAATCAACAGAGAAGGATTGCTAAAACAATCAAATGAAAAGTTGTGTACCATAGAACTAGATAGATGACTGTATACAATTTACTTCCAGTCTACAAATGCCACCATTAACATCATACCGCATAAATCGAACAAATATGGATGGATACAAAGAGGAGACACAAATGAAGGCAACTTTCGTGATAGAAAATGTTTCATAAAATACTTCAATTGCTGATGAAGTTACTACACAAAAGTGTATAAAGCCCAAAAACAAACAGGTCAAGGAAGTAGTAGCTTGTTGAAAAATACGAGTCCTCGCCTAGGTTGACTCAGTGTTTTCTCTAGATTACAATTTGCGCTTTGGTCCTCTCAGCTATGTGTTATTTAAATAATTTTGTAAGAGGAATACCCAATTAAGTAAATATTTCATCATCATTATAGACCATATTCACACGAATTTGATTTTTTATGCACAAGAAAGAAATTCAAACCTGACATATGTTCATCCACTTAACGTTTTGATCATACTCTGGTTCAGCCTATTTTCCAGTGGTCAATAAGAACACAAGATAACCAGAATACTGCTGTAAAATAATTTCAAGCCTAGATGCTATAAGAAGGCATACAAAACCTCTTAAAGATATTTAGAAAAAGAAAAGAAATGCTAGCGATAAAAAGACGCTGCTTGTGCAATTCTAAAATTGTCAAATATACTACACCACTAAACAAGTAATCATTTAACTACCACAGATCTGTAATTGTGAAATCATTAGGCAAAGGTATTGTGGAATTATCAGTTTAGTGATGCCACCAATTAGTCATTTGTTTTTGCATTGTGATTAGGGACTTTCCGAGTGTCGGAGTTCAGTATTTTGGTGATTTTACTTTTTGCCTTGTTACAATGGACAAATGCCAATGTTTTTCAAAATCGTACTTCATTCTACCATATTTGTATTCCAGCGTCACTGATTAGACTGAAGATCACAGGTCTCAAGAAGAAGTAATATCACCATCCCAGTAGTCAGCACTTCTGCACTATCATTGATATGGTCATAATTATAAATTAACTGTTTTCAAAACTGAATTTTTGAAATTCTAAGGATTCTCTACTTCAAGAATAGATTACCTTAGCCGTATTTGGCAAAACTTTTAGTCATTTTGGTTCATAATGCTCTTCAACTACGTACTTTATTTGGCCTTTTCAACTTGTTTTGATTCGACCATCACTGATGAGTCTTTTGTAGACGAAACGCGCATCTGGCTCATATAAAAAAAATCAATCCTAGTATTTATGATGAGTTTATCTATAGTATATTTATGGGAAAGAAATGCGATGCTCATAAAATGATTCAACGAAGGTAATCGATACTCAAACCTCGTGAATTGAAGCAAAAGAGACAAGCAAAGGTAACATTCTCCAAATCATTATTTGAAAGGCACTGGCTACGGTTACATGGAAATGTAACAATAATAAAAATATTATTGTTACATTGGAGACTAATTGCCGGAATGCCGCAAAGTTGGGTGAGGAACCGATTAATTACAAATTATGTAACAATAATTACTGAGGCTACGGTTACACTACGTTATTGTTACATGAAAAACAGCAATGTTCACTAGATCGATTAAACTTAAATCTTCTATAGTTGTATTGCTTCATTCTTTCATATGTACTAAACAATACTTGTAATTTAATACTGATAAATAATAAAATATTAAAATATTATTATTCAACAAATGGTGTACAACTTGAATAGTTTTACTACGTATTAATGGTTTTGATGTTCTAAAAGATACTACTCAAGATTAGGAGTGTGACTGTCAAAGGCGAAAAATATAGTTCAATGGTTTCACTTTTTTAAAGCATTTAACTGCACACCTACTCTTATTACTGTCATTATACTTTGGACCAATTTTGTTAATGGTGAAAAAAAACAACTTGGGATGCGTTTTCTGAAACGAAACTGAAACAATATCAAGACATATATTTCATACAGCTTTATAACTTGACGCAAATTGATAATCAAAAGCAAAGTTTGCTAACTGTAACTTAATACTAAGAAATTATGTATGTACACGTATCCGTGGAGGACGTAATTTCGTTCATCAAAAATGTGTCGGACTTTAAAAACAACTTACTGGATTTGTAGAAATTGTCATTGTAAATAAAAAATTACAGTAAATAAATTGTATGTTATAAATGTATGTAATAAATGTCCTCAACTTTTATTATTTAGTACATATTACTAGTCCCATCGAACATTGCTTTTTTTCATGTAACAATAACGCAATGTAACCGTAGCCTCAATAATTATTGTTACATTCGTAATTAAACAGGTCCTTACCCAACCATGCATTCCGGCATTTAGTCTCCAATGTAACAATAATATTTTTATTATTGTTACATTTCCATGTAACCGTAGCCAGTGCCTATTTGAAAACAGACCGAAAGTCGAAACTGTGTATGCCCTCCTTGGACCAGGATAAAACATGTAATAAAAAAATACCGAGCTCCTATAGACAATTCAAAACGGAAATTCTTTTTACAAAATCAAATGGCAAAATCAAAAGCTCTAACACATCAAACAAATTGAAAAGAACTGTCATACCTTTTCTAACTTTTTTGGATTCGTGCGTCACTGATGAGTATTATGTAGACGAAACGCGCGTCTGGCGTAAATACAAAATTTAATCCTGGTATTTATGACAAGTTTATTCCTAACGTGGTACATGTATTAGCTTATGTAAAAAATTGGGAATTCAGTCTTGTGTTATTGCTAACTAAACCTTTCATTTGACAGTTGTAAGCGAATATCACCGCTAGTAGACGATAAGCTTCGGCAGACGTATGTTCTACAAACAACGGTATATTGCTGGGTCTTCAAAGTGCTCCACGAAACCTCTTTCTAGATTATTAACATATCTTTTTTATCAGCAATCAAAGCCGGGTTTCAAAGTTATTGTGAATCTGCATATTCTAGAAGTGGCGTGAATCAGATGTGGATACTAAAATTATTCAAAGATCTTTTAGAGTACACATACTTATAATCTAAGACTCTTTCATCTTGCAATAGTATTTAAACATTTGACTTCTCTATGTCAAGTAATTCTACATAAGTATTCCCCATTCAAAAAATAAAAGGAAAATTGAAAGAGTTGGTATTCATTTGTTTCATAAAGAAAAATGACCAACGTAGATACAAGTATCTTTTCTTAGGGAGAAATAAATCTAACGTTGTAAACAACCACAATGATTAAAACAAAAAATTCTCTGAAACTTACATTATCAAGATGCCTTGATTTCTTGATTGACAACATATATGTTACGTTTAGAGGACGTGTTTTTCAACAAACTATCGGCATTCCTATGGGAACCAATGGTGCCCCTCTTCTTGCCCATTTGTTCCCTTATTATCATGATGCTGACTTTATATAGGAAATTTTTAGGAAGAAAGATAAGAAGCTAGCAATATCCTTTAACTTTACCTTCTGTTATATAGATGATGTTCTCGCACTAAATAATTCAAAATTTGGTGACTGTTGAACGTATCTATCCCATCGAACTAAAAACAAAGGATACAACAGGTTCAGTTAAGTGTGCCTCATATCTTGACTAACATCTAGAAATTGACAATGGGTGTTGTAGAAAACAAAACTTTACGACAAAAGAGATAAGTTCAGCTTACCACTTGTGAACTTTCCATTTCTATGTAGCAACATACCAGCAGCGCCTGCATACGGAGTATATATCTTCCAATTGATACGATATCCCTGAGCCTGTAGTTCCTATCACGATTTCCTTGATTAAGGGTTGCTGCTCACAAGGAAGCTATTAAACTTTAGAGTTCCAAATGGTGATGTTGAAGTTATTCCATCTTAAATTTTACGGACACCATCGTTGGTTGACCTTGATGGAATATCCATTTCACAGAATATATCGAATATGTTCCTTATGTCGTTATTACAATCCCGATTCCTTTTCACGAATGAGACCTACCGAATTAGACTACTTACCAGATCTGTTATAGCATAAGCAACATGACCATGCCACACATGGAGCACCTGAGATCACACCCAGTTTTTGGTGGGGTTCGTGTTGCTAAGTCTTAGTTTTCTATGAGATGTCTTGTATACTATTATTTGTCTGTTTGTCCTTTTGTTTTTTAGCCACAGCATTGCCATTTTTTTTCGATCAATGAGTTTGATTGTCCCTCTGGTATCTTTCGCCTCTATTTTCTACCACAAATTATCTGTAGTATTGAATTTTACATCTGCAGATAAAATCGACCAACTACTTCCGTGCAAATTGACAGATCTTTCACAAATCCGAAGATCTATTACAATAGCAAGTAAAAGTCTCAGTCAAATTCCTTCATAAGTCGATAAAATTATCATTGATATGGTCACGATTATAATAGTAATCAAAGGTACCAGGATTATAATTTAGTACTCCAGATGCGCGTTTCGTCTACATAAGACTCATCAGTGACACTCATGTCAAAATATTTATAAAACCAAACAAGTAAATGAGATGTTTATAAAACTTTAAATTTTTGAAATACTTAGGCCTTTTTTTACCTTAGGAATAGATGACCTTAGCTGAATTTGGCACAACTTTTTGGAATTTTGTTCCTCAATACTCTTCCAACTTCGTATCTTATTTGGCCTTTTTAACTTTTTTTTTATTGCAGATGAGTCTTTTTTAGACGAAACATGCGTCTGGCACAATACTAAATTTCAATTCTGGTATCTATGATAAGTTAATTTCTAAAAACTCCAATCTAAGGGTAAAACATCAAAAGAAATGAAAAACGTATTGCTTATTCTTGATTTTGTATCTAAAGATCTCTGGGAGAAATTTTAAAGTCTATAAGAGGATACCAGTCATTATTAATGTTTGATTTAGTAATAAAATTGAGAATGGAAATGGGAAATGTGTCAAAGAAACAACATCCTGAACATAGAGCAGACAACAGCCGAAGGCAACCAATAGGTCTTCAATGCAGCAAGAAACTTCCGCACACAGAGGCGTCATTCAGCTGTCATCTAAATTGTCAATAGATAAGATGTTGTCCAACCAAATGTTGGTACTGATTATTGTAAAAAAAATATAGGCTACTGTTTGGTGAAAACACATACCTGCATAAGTGTCCATTAGTTTAAATTGAAACTATGTAACATCATTACTACATGCCATCAAATGCCATCAAATCAGCATGAAACTAGGAATATTTGTAGAAATGGGAATACTTTAAATGATAAAGAAATTTGAAAATGGATAAACAAATTTTGAACAGTTGAAAATATTCAAATGTCAATGATACATGAATTAACAAAGGACAACGAGCAGTTTTTGACATGCCAATGCCAGACCTCAATTAAACTGATAGAAAGATTATGATTCATCCTGAATCAACCATGTTCAGGATTAAGTATCATATCATTATAAAATAAACGAGAAGAGCCTTACTTGTATCACGCCAACCATTGGTTTTAGAATAAATGTGTTTTTCCTATGCAAAGACCTTATGAGTGAACTGATATCAATTTCCCAAAAATGCACTCTTTAATGACCTGACAACAGGATTGTAACTATATACCTTATGAAAAAGTCTGTTTAAGCTTTAAAGGTGAACAACAACATTTTTGAACTTTGAATAGAATATTTCCATTGAAAATTGCATATGAAATGCCTGAGCATATAAGATGTCTGTAAGTTGATTTATAATTACAAATGATGTTCTTGTAACGATGATAAAATTATAGTTAACGTTTGTGATATCAAAAAATTTGTAAGGGTTCCGCGGAACCCAGTGTCTAGCCTACTTTTGCTGTAAATTGCAGGCTCAACAAAAATGAGAGAAAAAATCAATAAAAATATTTAAAATTTACTTCTGGATACTATCTAAAGATCATATACAAGCTTCTGTCCAAGTTTGGTACAAACCAAGGATTGTTTAAGAAAGTTATTAAAATTTTAAAAACTTTAACCACAGAGTGAATGTAATGTTTTCCCGCAGAAAAACTAAGTCCATTTATAAGTAAAATATGGAAAAAATGGAATTTTATTTTTACATAATTTACTTCTGGATATTATTTTATCATCATAAACAAGCTTCTGTCCAAGTTTGGTAGAAATCCAGTATGGTTTAAGAAAGTAATTAAAATTTCAAAAACTTTAACCACAGAGTGAATATTTGTGGACGCCACCGCCGTCGCAGACAATGCAATTTAGGATCGCTTAGTTTAGCTTTTTCGACTTAAGTTCAAAGACTCGACAATAAGTGCAATAATTTGACAAAATCTGGCTTGTTATAACTATTAAACAACAGTATACTACTGCTTTTGATTAGATGTTACTCATCTAAAAACAAATACTCATGCCATCATTGTATTTTGTTTTTTTTTATTCTCTCTAATTTCGAATCCCTGTCATTGTGTCCGTCTATATTGACCATCTTTGATAGAAATAAGAAATGCTTGAAACTGAATTTAACAATTTATTTTTTTGTCATCAAAACAACAAAGTTAACATAATCAATATGTTTGGAATGTCATCAATATAATCTTTACAATATATTGTAAATTGCACTATCCCCCACATATAAACATATATTGTACCAAAATAAAAACTCCTCCATAAAATTTCATTTAACAAAAAGGCATTAATTGTAGTTTAATAAATAATAACAAATAAAAGGATTTCCCTTAAACAAACTGCTTGTTTACAACGAAACTGAACTGCACTTAATTGCAATACATAGTTTGTACCTTGATTAATAGATGTACTCAGAGGCGGATCCAGCCATTTTAAAAAGGGGGGGTTTCAAACCCAGGACAAAAAAGGGGGGGGGGGATTCCAGCTATATGTCCCCATTCAAATGCATTGATCGTCCAAAAAAGAGGGGGGTTCCAACCCCCGGACCCTCCTCTCCCTGGATCTGCCAATGGTACTGGGATCTAATGTTCGATAGTGATACCCCTGCCAATTAGAATACAGGAAGCTGTTGTTGTTTACAGTTATTTGAAGTTGTGAGAAAAATGGAATAAACATCATGGGAATCAGAAACAGACAGAGTTAAAGCTACATGTATATACCATCTTCCGTCCCCTTTGAGAATGAATTATAATTAAATATCATCATAAAAAACTGAAAAAGTATAGTGGCATTTCCCAACCATTTGGTAACCTCATTGCATAATACAACATTTCAAAAAACCAATTGATTACATTTTGTGGAGAAAAATATTTCATTCTAGTTATTTTTGTATTACACAAATACTTTTTTTTTAGAAAATTTGGACACTAAATTTTGAACATGATTATGGGTTAAACCACTTTGCATGTGATCTTTTAACTTTTGATAAACATTTTATAATTTTTCTTTCACATTACATGTTTAATGTTTATCTACCATTAGTTAGATTCTATTTAAAAGATTTCAATAAACAATGAAAAATTAGTGCTTTTCTTTAATATCTGACTTTTGAAATAAAATGCTAACTGGTAAATTTTCATTGTCATTTGGTAACTAGATCAGTTGTTTTGTTAGTTTTTTAGCCTTTAAATTACATTTTCATTTTGAAAGTTTATATTCTACAAGCTCAGATAAGCTTGCTACTACAAAGCTTAGCTTCAATCTTAGTTTTACTTCTTGTAACACATAGCTTTTATCTACCACAACTCTCTGTTCCCTTTAGATAGACTTGTAGATATCGAGATTATTTTCCCTCTGGTTCATAAACTCATTTGTTTATTTTTTGCCTGTTAACCAATTTGTTTCCCCTCTCTTTTCCATATAATAACCATGCCTTGTTCATCACATGATGCTAGTAAACTTTCATCACAGTTAAAACACACATCAAGGACAGGAGCAGAGTGTCCTAATAGTTTGTTAACACAAGGTTTACTTTCCTTACACACATCAAAGAAATACACACACATGTCTTCACTTCCAGATACTGAAAAAAATAACATCAAATGTTCATTTTCTATTTTATATATGTAGTAATGTATTAATGCATTGCATTTGAAGAAACTCATAAATATTCATAGATTTATTTTCAAATAAAATAAACAATTCAAACAAAACACGGTTTAAATTACATACAGATAATTTCTTTAAAATTATGTCTAATGTTCATGTGTTTTTTTAAGTATGGTTGTCATTGCAATAAACAGATCTCTTTAAATAGGCATTGCTACACACTAGATGTTTAAATGACATTTTCCTAATATGCTTCTTCCTCATTTATATTTTCTAGCATTAAGTATTCAGAAAATATAAACAAATTTAACATTGAACGAGTTACCAAGGCAACAAACCATGATAAAATTTACTTATATATTGAATAATGATGATGATAATGATATGGTGTTAAACATCCAGAGGCAAACTCTTAAATGTATATATATGTGTGCTTAGAAGAGAAGCAGAAAATACCAATTTTTAAGGTGACAGATCGAAATACGGAACCTCCTGTACTTAAATCTAAAACAACCAATGCTGATTTTTTTCTCATTGCTTTATTTTCATGTCATATTTTTTGTATGATTTAGGTTAAATTGTGTTGTCTCAGAAGTTTCAATTGATGGATCATTTAAGACTGTCATATTTAATAAAATTTTGGCAATAAAACCTTAGTTTTACAATTTCCTATGAAAAGACCTGTATAAGGTCTGGGGAGAGGTATCTAGTTTATGAATGATATAGTAATTTACTGACACATGCTTCTTATATGGGAGATACATTTTTACCTTTAATTACTGACCTGTGTGATGTACATGTATCTAAATAAGTGTTACTTACTAACACATGCCCCTTGTCTGAATGACATTAAGGGACAAAATGTGCTCCTTATAGAAGATCTTTTCTGTTTAACTGGAAATCTTTTCTTTAATTGCAAAGCTCCATCTTCACTTATTATTCTGTAAATAAAAGAAAAGTTTCAGAACTTTCAACAATGGCAGGACTCTGGAAAATGTTTATTACTTAAAACAAAAGTAAGCACACCTGTGTGATTTTATTTATAGCATCTTGTTTGATTGTACTTATATTCTTCATCATGATACCAGCTCACAGCAATTAGAGAATCTTTTCATTTCTACAGGTTAGTTCAATCAGTCAGTGTTAAAAGAAATCAATCACAATACAAATATTTAAGAATTGAATGCTTCTTTTTGTAACTTCATTGGGGTGTAAAAGCGTTGACGGAAGTACATTTTGTATGAAGTGCGGAAGCGCTGCATTCTAAAAATGTGTGCACGGTCAACGCTTTTACAACCCTATGAAGTTACAAAAAGAAGCATTCAATACTTAAAATTACATTTTTTAGCTAGAATCGTGAAAACAAGAATTTTATCAATTTTTTATTTAATTCACCTGTGCACTTTTTTATGGGACATCGTGTTATCATGAATGAAAAGTTTTATTGAGTAATACAATTGCTTAAGGAATAACACATGATGTGCAGTTAGCCAATCAGAATAACGTAATTATAGTGAAACATACATCTAATGTAATTAAGTGAAATGTTGTTTTTCAACAGTAGTAAATATTGGTTGCTATGGGTTAATTCATTTTTATGGGTGCCAATTTTCATGGCTTGAGGGAAAACCGTTATTTCAGGGATAATTGCTTTCATCGTTTTGCTAAGGTTAGCTTACAAGCCTATAAAAAAAATCATATTTGATTGAAAATTTATTTACCTTTTTCGATGAAATCCACAATATTCATTAACCTACAAATATTTAATTCTTAATATTTATCAACTTAAATACCTACTTAAACAAACAGAGTGCATTAACACAGCAGTTAACGAGTAACGAAGGATCTCTTGCTTCACGACTGATCCATGACCTGGCAGATATACATGTAACTGGTAAACCTTCACATACAGTTATTCTGTAAACAGAAAAAAAGAACTGAAGAAATTTGAAGGAAAGTTAGAATGTAAAACATTGAGATATCTCTCACTTGGTTTACAGAAAATATGATGGTTTTATTTTAATTTTGTATTATATAACTGAAATGGGCTGCTAATATCAGTATATGAAATATCAATGGTTTATCAGATGTAGTTCTTCATAAAATCACAAAGATCCTTATAAGAGCATAGAATCAAAATATGTAGCTTCAAACCTTATTTCATTATCGTAAAAAAGGGAGCAGATTTTCAATTTATAATTCTAATGAGCCATACTTTTATATATCAGGTACAACTAAATAAAATAATTTTAATGTGAAACAAAATCTAAGACATTGTACAAACCTTCTGGCTTTTATTAGTTTCCCACTGTTCACATCAATAGTAAATGAATGAATAGAGCCCTTGTCATCTCCTGTCCATAATATATGTCCTGTACTGTCAAAAGCTAGAGCTAGAACTTTACCAGTCACTTTACTAGAACCTCCCTGTAAAATATAATATTTGTAATGTTACAACAAAAGCTGGTTCTAATAAAATTTCCGCATTTATTTTGCTGGAACATTTTTTTTATTTTCAATTTTTAAATGCTCTAGTTATTAAAACTTCTACATTAGGAAAATCATCAGTCTGATACTTCACTGTCATTTCTCTATAGAATAAATGTCATTCTTTAATATAGGCTATAGCCAGAATATATACTTTCATCCAAACATATGTAATTTAATATTAAGTCTTGAAGGGAAATAAGATCATAAAGCATGGACTTTTCATGTTACTACTTTCCAAATACATGTATAAAGTGTTTAAAGGTCTGTGCTATATTAGATGAAAGATGTATATGGTTGTCAGATAATTGCTGTACAAAAACTGTTCATAATATACTGTACAAGTATTATGCATAACCACACCAATTGAAGAAGAGATAAAAAAAAAAAAAAAATTCTACTTTTCAGTTTGACTGCAGCAAAACTGGAAATAACTTTTATATAAAAAAAATATGATCAAGAAATAAAAACTGCCAAGAAAACAAGACTGAATGAAATTGTTTACCTTACCTTATATCCTTTGCCTGTTGATATGTTCAAAACTTGAACAAAACATTTACTATTCCCTGTCTGGTAACAGTTAAGGTTATAGCATACAAATTGATTCCCGAATAAAAATAATGTAATGATCATCATTCAACTTAAACAAAACCAGGTGCTCCGCAGGGCGCAGCTTTATACGACCGCAGAGGTCGAACCCTGAACAGTTGGGGCAAGTATGGACAAAACATTCAAGCGTGATACAGCTCTGAATTTGGATTGTGATCAAATTTTTGACATTACATGGTTTTTTTTTACACAAAACAAATGTCAAGATTTTACAAATCAATTAAAGATTTCTTCTTCAAACTTTTTAAATCTAAAATTAAATAGTTGACACAGCATAGGTTTCTGACACAGAATGAATGTGGTCTAATGAACTTAAAATATTTTTTTTGCCTTTGAGCAATTCACTATGCTGTTGAATATTAATCCTCTCAAAAAAATGTTTGAAGAAATTTTCTTTTTATTTATGAAATCTGAAATGAGAAAAATTTAAACCCCCTCCCCTTTTTTTTTCACATCCCCGTTTCCCTTTTTCCAAAACTGATATCAATTCAAATTTCTAATGGAGTTTGCAACAATAACTACTCTTTTAAATACATCATAAAATATTAAAATGTAAAATAAAGTGCTGGTTATCACTGAATGGTAAAGATTGGTTGGTAGTAAAAGTGAATATACATTGTTTATTGTATAAAACAATAAAAAAAACTTCATCAGCAACATTTTATATTGGCAAATTTCCAATGAAGTTATTTACATAAAGTTATTGGCAAATAAAAATAGAAAATGACATCATAGTCATGTCTGGCAAATGTCCAACATACATTATCTAAAAACATTTTAGATAAGATAAGGAAAAAAAGCTTCATCAGCAACATTTTATATTGGCAAATTTCCAAAGAAGTTATTTACATAAAGTTATTGGCAAATAAAAATAGAAAATGACATCATAGTCATGTCTGGCAAATTTCCAACATATATTATCAACTTCTATTCTATACAAAGAAAGATAACTTCAATTGAAAATTAATTGCTATTGCACAATATTGTGCAATTAGATATTTCTTGCTATTGGGCAATACTGTGCAATTGAAAATTTCTTGCTATTGCACAATACTTGATATGGAATCCTGATTTGGACCAACTTGAAAACTGGGCCCATAATCAAAAATCAAAGTACATATTTAGATAAAGCATATCAAATAAGCCCAAGAATTTAATTTTTGTTAAAATCAAACTTAGATTAATTTTGGACCCTTTGGACCTTAATGTAGACCAATTTGAAAACTGGACCAAAAATTAAGAATCTACATACACAGTTAGATTTGGCATATCAAAGAACCCATTTATTCAATTTTTGATGAACAAAGTTTAATTTTGGACCCCCATTTGGACCAACTTGAAAACTAGGCCAATAATTAAAAATCTAAGTACATTTCTAAATTCAGCATATCAAACAACTCCC